>NC_056731.1:1315324399-1315419399 GCF_019279795.1 Protopterus annectens | reverse complement strand
ATAGATATATACATGTGTGTGTATGTATGCACACAGGCCAGTAAGTGTATAAGACTGTGGTGTATGCAATGAAATGAAATCTAGTGATATCCATATCCTCACATAAGTTATTAATTTATTTTTTTTCATTATACAGTATAATGCCTGCCAAATGCAAGCCACAGAAATGCAAATTCCCCTGTTCAGAGAATGACATGCTGTTGCAGGCCCTTTGTCTCTATGGCCAGAGGATGATTGGCTATTGCAAATCTGAACAGCCCTAGCATGTGGACGTGATTAATGATATAAACACTGCCAGTGTTCAAGGCAGAGACTGCAATCAGTTCAGACACCAGTCGCTCAGTGCAATATATATTGCCTGTTTCCCACCTGCTACAGAAATTTAGGGTAACAAGAGGTGGTCCACTGGCTACAACTCCATTAACTGAGATGGAAGAGTTCCTTGCTCCTCTGCATGGGGCTTTATAGTCAACCCCAGGCCATCTAGAGGCTCATGGTTTTGGAGCAGAGTTGCTGAGGGCTCTGAGACTCTTTCCTGGAGAGGCCCCAGGTGTGTAATTTTATTTATTCTTTGTTGACCAGGATATGCACACAAATGTAGTTGCCTCTTTTCAGGGGGGAGAACCATATTTATATTACCAGGGGAAATTTGGCCAAGGGTTCAAAGATCTTCCTCTACTCTTTTTGATAGGTGCCATGGGAACTTTTATATCCATCTAAGCTACTACCAATTAAAAAAAATGGGACGTTGGTGTCAGTGATCATTCTTTGTGGTATGGTAGTAGAACCCACAGTCTTCAGCACCAAAGATGAGTGTGCTACCCATTGAGCCACTGACACTGCAATATTTCTGAAGTTTTAGATCACTGTATACTGGATAAATATGTACAATACTGCATATCACTACATGCTGTATCTATTTTTATTTTTATGTGGGAAATTCAAAGATTCAAAAGTCTAGAGTGCTACATTCTACCACTATATACAATAGTTAGCTCTGATTCACTGCGATTAAAGTACTAGTTACTGGTCTTGTTTATTATAGGTATTTTCATTTGGTGCCTTCACAGGTAACATTTTATCCAGTTCCATTGCTGTTATTTTTTTTTAATTTTTCCAAATCTTATGGATTTCTAATACTGTGACAGGAATGGACCCCATTCCTAAGTAAAGTACTATTAAAGTTCATGAAATTAGTATTGTTTCAATCTTTGATGTCAGCCAGAATTGCTCTTCCCAGCACTCGCAATGTGCCCAGTAATGACTCCTGCTGCAATTCATATGGCTTACATGTATTGGCAACATATCTAAATATGATTGTAGATTCTTTTTTATAAGAATCATTGCTCCTACTACTATTGGAACTGTCTGGGCATCTTTCTTCCACATTGCTCTAGTTTCTGCCTGCAAATCCTGATATTTTATGACTTTGTGTCTCTCTATACACAACACACTGTAGTCACTGGGTGTGCTGATATCAATGATAAATGCTACTTTTGTATTTTTTTCATGGACCACTATATATCTGGTTTTCTAGTATCTATCTTTTGAACCTTTGGTAATGGATGATCCCATGAAATATACACCATCATTTTTTATAATGCTTTGTGGCTCAAATTTCCAGTGTTTCTTAGCCACTTCAGTATCATAATATTTGCCCAGTCCCACATTATTATGACTTACAGTATACAGTGCTTCTGTCATTAGTATTTCACAACCAGCAAAGATGTGTGCAACTGTTTCCAATTCTGTTTTACAAAACCTACATTTGTCTGTTTCTCCCACATGTTCAATGGACTTTGTAAACCAATGTGTACGTAGCCCACTATCTTGGGCCACCAATATTAACCTTTCATCTCTTGATCTGAAATTTTTAGCTTGTTAGTTGCGATAGTGCATGATAGATCCTGATCTGTTCTAATAGCGTGCATTGCTTTTATCACGTCTACCTTTCAGAGTAATTTGTTGATCTGTTCTCTCTTCTATACTTTTCTAACACTGACAATTCTTTTTTTGTTTGTTTTCCATTTCCTGCAAGCATTCTATAGAAAGTTCTTTAGCATCTTCCTGTGGCATATTCTCTTCAATTTCATCCTGTGCCATCCATTGCTCTGTCAAAAGGGTACTCACTGACCTATCACTCCTCAACATTGACTGTCAGAGTTTCCACAGTTCCCTGTTCCTTCCCTTGCTGTCCAGCTTCAAGTGAACATTTATACTGGTTTTCTGTGGAAGGCTCCAAAATGTTTTCATATGGCACCTGACCAATTGCTTCCCATTCCACTGGTTTCCCCTTAAATTGGATGTCCATTGCTCTTTCCTGTTGTTGTGCTTCCTGAATTAGATTTTCTACATTGAATCCTTCACTTTGCTTGTACTCTATAACCTCAGTTTCTATTTCTTTAACTTCTCTGTTACTAATCTCCTTCTCTACTTTTCCTCTTGGTCTTCTTATTTTTCATATTGTAAAGTTTTCCCCCTTTTCATTTCTCTAAATCTTTTGGGTTTCTAATACTATGATGGGAATGGACTCCATTGCTAAGTCAAAGTATGACTAAAGTTCATGAAATTAGTATTGTTACAATCTTTGATGTCAGCCAAACGTGCTCTTCGCAGCACCCACAATGTGCCCAGTAATGACTCCTTCTGCAATTTGTACAGGGTCACATAGATTGGTAACATATCTAAATACGATTGTAAATTCTTTTTTATAAGACCTGTTGCTCCTACTACTATTGTTACTGGCTGGGTATCTTTCTTCCACATTGCTCTCATTTTTACCTGCAGATCCTGATATTTTTTTACTTTGTGTCTCTGTACACAGCACACTGTAGTCACTGTGTGTGGCGATTTCAATGAGCAATGCTACATTTGTCTTCTTTTCACAGACCACTATGTTCAGTTTTCTAGCATTTGTCTTTTAAACTGTTGATAAATGATGATCCTATGTGATATAAACATCATCATTTTCTATGATGCTTCATGGCTCATATTTCCAGTGTTTTTCAGCCACTTCCATACTACAATGTTTGCATAATCCCCAGTGGAACAATCTTGCCACATTATTATGCCTTTCAGTATACAGTCCTTCTGCCTTTAGTATATCACAAGCAGCAAGAAGGTGTGTGACTGTTTTCAATTCAGTTTTACAAAACCTACATTTGTCTGTTATTCCCACATGTTCAATGGATGTTGTAAACCAGTGTGTATATAGCCCACTCTCTTGCGTGCCAGTATTAACCTTTCATCTCTTGGTTTGACTCTGCCTCTCCTTAACCTGTCCTGCATTAATTCCTGATCAACACGAGGTCTTTCCAGATGTTTCCTATACTATATTTATGCACTTTCCACATTTCTTGACTTCTCATGTAGTCCTTCACCTTATATTCTTTCTTTTGTTTTTTGGCACATTCAGATGCTGCCTTATTTTTATCTGCTTCTGGTTTGATTTCCCTTCCTGCTTGACGCCAATATGCTTCTGCTAGGTTAAGCAGATAAGTCATCTTAGATTTATTCTCCTCATGTTTCAAAACTTTCACTACATTTGGGTCTTGTGAGGACAGCAGATATATATGGAGTCCCACGATTGCAGATCTATACATGTAATCAATTTCAAGGAGGATCATCCTCCCTTTGGATATATAATCTTGGTATACCCCAATTTTCAAAAATCATTTGGTGAGCATGAAGCATCCTTCTTGTTTTCCTGTCTAATTTATCCAACATATTTTGGGACCAGTCAATCACTCCAAAATTGTAAGTTAGGACAGGAAAAGAAAATTGGATTTTATTTCTAGATGTCAATGCTGTTTTCAGGATTAATTTATGTCTTCTAAAGTATTCCTTACTAAGTTTTATTCACATTTGTTCTTGTTTTATTGTTGATCCTTCATCAATTCCCAAATATTTATACATTCCCTCTTGCTCAAGTTCTTTTATATCACATCCTTGTTCCAAACTGATGTTTTCCTGGTGCTGCAATTTTCCTGCTTTAAGGTTGCTTTCGCACAATTATCAAAACCGGAAAAGGTTTTGAAAACCTGCAGCTGTGCTTTCAGTTCCTCATCTGATGGGCTATACAATTTTAAATCATCGACAAACAGAAGATGAAAAGTCTTTACACTTTGTTGTTTTCTAGATGCCAAATGATAGCCATGGCCTAAGCAAGGCAGAAGAGCAAAGGTGACAGGGAGTCGCACTGGAATATCTCCCTTTGAATTTTTATCCCTGGGATAATAATTTGTCCTTTATTATGACTTAATTGCAAAGTGATCTGCCACTGTTTTTTGGTCACTGTAATGTAGTTGATCAGTGTAGAGTGTATCTTATACATTTTAAGCACTCTTTTATCCATGAATGTGGGATACTATCAACATTAGTCAATCCATGTCATACTTAGATTCTTCCCTTTATTATAGTTCTCCACTATGAATTTATTTAATAACAAATGATCCTTTGTTCAATATGACTTTCTTTTATTGCCCTTTTGATCTACTGACATAGTTGAGTTTTCTTCTAAATGACTATAAATTCTGTCAGAATCAATTCCCATGTATAGTTTATAGATCATTGGAAGGCATTTTATTGGCCTATAATTTTAGGGTAGCTTACATGTGTACTATTAAGCAGGAGCATTGTTTTTCATGTTGTAAGCCAGGCTGGTGTCTGTTTGGGGTGTGCATATAAATAGTTCTTACTCATGGCTAAATGCTTGTCCAAAGAAGTTAATACTTTTAACCAAAAGTTAGGTACTGCATCTAGACCTGAAGTTTTCCAATTAGAGGCTTTTCTTAACTTTGTTTCAATCTTTCTGGCTGTTATGTTATCTCATTTCATATCTTGTGCCTTTAAACTTCTTATTCTTTTTTTTTTACTTCTTATATCCATTAACATATTTGTTATGTTTCACAGGATCTTCATAGATACTTCTCCAAAATGTATCTATTTCTTCTTTTTTTGGCTGTCTTTCAATTCCTTTTACCTTGTGTGACAAACTGAATAGCTGCCAGCCAAGCTATCTGGAATTTTGTAAATAATCATATTTCATTTGTGACTATTAATATGATTTATATGCTTGTCTTACAAATGTAAGAGAACGATATGTTTTGTGTATATTAAATTACTGGTGCAGAAGTGAGTGTTGAACAAGCTTTGCACAGTACTGAGTTTCAGTGATGTGTCTGTGAAGACTGGTAGAGAAGGGGTGAAGGCTGCCAGCCTAGTCAAATAGAATTTGATACATAATTCTGGCATTTGTAAATATAAATATAAAATACAGGTTTGTTTCTTAAATGAAAGAAAACAGTGTAAAATGTGAACTTCAAGATTGTAGCAACATTGCCATCTGCTGTAAGGAAAACTAAGCCAAGCATTTCAAATGTTCTTTGAAATTAAAATTATGTTTTGTCTATTCCTTTGAAGTTAGACTTTGGAATCAATGAGTCTGGAGTAAGCATCCTGCCTATTGTTTTAAGGCTAAAGTTAATGACCAGAATATACATGTGGAATATCCTTTATTGCTCTAAGTGTAAAAGAATGTAAATGCAGTTAATGTGTAGCCTGGAAACTTGAGGAAGGGTGAAAAAGATGATTTAATGTTTATCAGAACTGGAGTTTCAATTTAAAGAGTGAGAACCAAAGATGGTTAACTATTTTGCCTTGATTATTCAACTCAGCACTGCCTTGCTCTATGTAAGTAAGTTATCTTAGAAGTATGTTTTCTTGTAGAAATAGCTAGGACTATAAAGTTTAGACTAAGTGTTTTTTTCTGTTATGTCAGAACTGTACTACAGAATTAATTTAAGTTTTTGTGTGATCTCTGAACTCTTGAGTAGCACTGTGGTGCAGTGGTATTGCCTTGTGTTTTTAGTATTTATTATTAAATATTTTAAAAACCTTTTACCTGTGACTGGTTTATTTAGAGATAAATTAGGCTCTAGAGTGCATTCCATATTTATAGAGTTCATTGTACAAGGCCACTCTAATAAGCCTTAAGACTGTTTAGTCACACTTCCCAATTGGGTAATAATATTGCACAGTAATAATTGGACACCCTTTTAAGGGCCTTTGGGTAGCTGATAATTATTAGCTGGTGGTGGCAGTAATTACTAACATATAGTCTGGGTAAAGGGGCACAGCTGGAGAACTTGTGTCAGCCTTTCCCAGGAGTGTCTATAAAGTTGTATAAATACTTATCTAAAAGTGTGTATGTGTGTCAGCTACTTGGGCAGGGGCACGCAGCACTGGTTGGACAGAGAGGGTACTGGAGGTTATCTTGCCAGCTAGGCTGAGATCTGGACCCTATAGCTGTGCCAGTGGGGAGTCTTATTGGAGACCTGGGGAGCAAGGGAGCAACCAGCCCCAGACTAACTGTGTTATCTGTGTGCACTTAGGGGAAATTGTACTTTACTGTGTGTATTAGCTATCATTTTTCCTTATATGAGATGCCGTCTCTGGTGTTAGTGGTGAGGATTGAGGCTCCTTGATTACTGGGCCAGGGCATGGCCATCACATGTGGTGGCAGTGGTGGGCTCCACTTCACATTTGTGGTGGCGGTGGATAGGCACATCACATATTAATTAGTTGGCAAATACTAACAGACTTGCAGTGGTGTGGGTAGAGTGAATCCTGTTGCTTATGTACAGTGATCTCTGAAGGTGTTGTGTACTCTAAATCAGACGTAACAAAATTCTCAGAGTTCAGATCACAATTGTTTTATTTCTTTTGATAGCTTAGTTAGTCAGAGTGAGCAGGCAGCATGTCAGCACAGGAGTATGGAAAGCTGACAAGGAGCCAGCTGGTGGAAATGTGCCAGGCTAGGGGACTGGTACATGGAAACCTGACTAAGGCAGACCTGACTGCAGCCTTGGTTACAGCTGCATCAGAAAACAGCATCCAGGAGGACAAGCAGACTTGCAGTGGAGATACAATATCCTCAGAGAATGGGCAGCTCAACCTTTCTGCAGTGGACTTAAAAATACAGCTGGAGCTAAAGTGACTTGAGATGGAGGCCAGGTGTTTAGAGATAGAGGCCGAGGATAAAGAGAGTCAGAGCAGGCATGAGAGGGAAATGCTGACTCTTCGTCAGAGTCATGGAGGTAATGGGGAAGAGAGTAACTGCATCCCAGAAGCACAACAGGTCAGTAAATTTCTTCTGCAACTTAGGGGGATAATTTTGATAGTTTCATTCATATGTTTGAGAGGGTATGCAAACAGTATAGTGTTGACCAAAGGCTCTGCGTACAGTTCCTGACCCCTTTACTCCATGGTAAAGCATTGGCTAAAATGTCTGGCATGGTCTGTTTTGATTATACTGCTGTAAAAAAATGTATTTTAGAATGGTTTAAGCTAACACCTCAAATGTATAGGAAAAAGTTTCGTGAGCATAGACGCAAGGCAGATGAAAGTGTGTGGGAATATGTTGCTGAACTGAGCACTTATTTTCATAGCTGGGTGAGTGGATGTCAGGTCACCACTTTTGAAGGGCTGGCAGACCTTTTGGTGAGGGAACAAGCCCTTAGCACTTTGCCTAAGTACATGAGGATCTTGTTAGCTGATAGACAATGTGCAACTTCAGATAAGTTGGTGGGAAGGGAGACCTATACCTGTTAACACGAATAGAGGCAGCACAGTGTCAAGCAGGATCCCGTTTATTCAAACTAAAAAATAAAATACAAACACACGTAGTAAGCGTTTTCACCCGTATTCACAATGGGCATTTTCAGAGTACAATATACATACAATAAAATGTCCTAATATACAAAGCAAGTAACACAACGTCCTGATGCAACAACCAATGAATGGCTCCAATTAATTAAATAAATGAATGGATTAAAGGAACATCACTTTAAGAATATCTAACAAAATAAAAATACTAATCTAAAAATGCTATAATTGAGCTTGAAATCATAGGCATTAACAAAGACTTAGTTGTAATAATGTGTTAATGTTAAATATATAATTTAATGTAATATTGTAGTATAGTATAAATAGTATGTAATGTGCGAATATGTATAATACATAATATATAGTTTCTTCATACGTCTCATAAGTATTGATATATGTTATAGATATGTACAATTGCAGTTATTAAACAATAAATGTTATGATAAAACATTGAAAAACATTAAGCTTAAAAATGTAAATGTAAATATACAAATGTGTAAATATATACATTTATAAATAAATAAATATGTATATAAATAATGCTTTAAAAACTACAACATAGCAGATATATCAAACTAATTATATACAGTAGGATTTATGTTTTAATATACAGGCAATGGAGATATGATCATTAATTCCTGGTGGGTTGGTGGCATCCAATCTCAATTGCCATAAACACTCTTTGGCTTCCAATACATTTTTATCATCACCCCCCTTTTTATTGTTGTTTGGAATTCTGTCAATTACAAAAAATATAAATCTCTTAAACTGTTTACATTTCTGGCTATGTGTATATAATGAACTCACTGTCTTTTTATTCTTAATGTCTCTAGTGTGTTCCAGTATTCACTCCCTAAGTTTTCTGATGGTCTTCCCTACGTAGTATGTTGAACAACTTGTACATGTCGCTATACAGACCACCATCTTGGTATTGCAATTGCAATACCCAGGACATTTAATAGTTCTCCCATAGTTCTGAACTACTACATAAGGTCCATCCTTTATAAACTTGCAAGTACTACATAGACCACATTTACTCATTTTTGTCATTTTATGTATATCCTTATTGCTACTTGTCTCTAATAATTGCTTTAAATTCATCCCCCTACTATATGTAATCTTGCGGTAACTACCAATAATGTCAGTGAGTTCTGCTTTATTCATAAAAACACTAAGCCATGTTTCGTGGACCATATTGGAAATTTTGGATGCTGTTTCATTGAATGGAATTATAAACACATCCCTTTTATTTCTCTTTTCGTTAATTGGTGTGGTGAGGCTGGTAGATCATATCCTATCAGGAGCAGAAGAATTTGCCTTTGCTTACCTAGATGATACTGCCATCTACACCCATTCCTGGCAAGAGCACATTCAGCATGTCAGGGAGGTGTTGGGCAGACTACAGAAAGCAGGGTTGACCATAAACCCAGCAAAGTGTCAGGTGCGTATGGCAGAGATTTCCTACCTGGGACATAGTGTGGGGAGTGGTAAGATCAGGCCAGTACCTGCCAAAGTGGAAGCCATTCAGGCATGGCCTACCCTTATCACCAAAAAGCAGGTGAGGGCATTCTTAGGGTCAGTGGGGTGCTACAGAAAGTTTATCCCCAATTATAGTACCATAGCTGCTCCCCTCACAGAGCTGACAAGGAAAAACAGGCCAGATAAGGTAGTGTGGACCCCAGCATGTGAGCAGGCATTCCAGAAGCTTAAATGAGCTTTGGGAGGACCCCCTGTGTTAGCCAGTGTAGATTACAGCAAAGAATTTGTTGTTTAGGTGGATGCGTCAAACCATGATGCGGGAGCTCTAGTTAGCCAGGTTTCCTCCGAGGGAGAAGAGCACCCAGTGGTATATCTCAGTCATAGGCTCCAACCCAAGGAAGAATGCTATGAAGCTGTCAAAAAGAAATGCTTGCTGTAGTGTGGGCACTACAGATACTTCAGCCTTATCTGTATGGAAGGAAATTCACTGTAGTTACAGATCACAATCCCTTAACATGGCTACATTGAGTGAACCAGCAAAATGCCAAGTTACTTAGCTGGAGCCTCCTGTGGCAAGCATATGATATGACAGTGCAGCACTGCAGTGGGATTAGCAATGCCAAAGCAGATGGGTTCTCAATACAGGGAATGGGGTAAGGTATTCCCAGATAGGTTCAACCTTCTCAAGGAATGTTTCTCACGGTTCACTTGAAAAACTAGCTTGACTTTTCAGGATGGGGGAATTGTGACAAACCAAAATGCTGCCAACCCAGCTATCTGGAATTTTATAAATAATCATATGTAATTTGTGACTATTAATATGATTCATATGCTTGTCTTACAAATGTAAGACAACTATATGTTATGTGTATATTAAACTACTGGTGCAGAAGTGTGTGTTGAAAAGGGTTTGTAAAGTACTGAGTTGCAAGGATATGTCCACAGTATTCCCTACTGGACAAAAACAGAAATGTATATACACTATATACCTGTGCAAATGTATGTTTTAATAGCAGAAGCTGGAACATACAGAGTTAGCTTGGAAAACTTCAAGAAAATAAGCTGAGATCATTTTACGATTGTGTTATCTCTCAGTTTCAGTGAAACAGACACAGTGTCTAGAGCTAGAGTTTTTTTTTCTATTGTCTGGGAACAGAAATAATTACTAGGTTTCAAATGTGAAAGCATTTTATTGTTTTATGACTTCCAAGTTCTGAAAACTTCTGGGAGATATGTATTTCTAACGCAGAGATGTTAAGTTTCTGTTTAGCCTGGGAACTGAAGTCAGGTGAAAAAGAGTGATGTCATCCAAGCTAACCCAGCAGTAATATTTGATATTGATTTAAGAACTCTCTCTCTTAGAGAGAGAGAGACTATGCATTTTGTATTTTGTCTTTGACCCTGAAATATCCATCTTCAGCATTTCTGCCTGAGAGTTGTCTATAAGTAAGACTTAGGGCATAGTATCTCTCTTACATATATATAGGAATATAGTAAAGATTAGTTTAAATGTTTTCTGTATTTATTTGAGACTGTCCTGAAATGTGGCTTTAAAATATTTCCTGTGATTCTGAACTCTGAAGTAACTGTCTTGATTGAGTATTGTCTTGTTCTTTTATTATTTCTTATTAAATATATTTAAACCTATCATTGTGGCTGATATTTGTGAGGCATATTTAAGCTATTAGAGTACTTGCTTATGTATTTGGTGACACTGTACAGGCCACTCCTAAATAACCTTGCTCTTGGTCACACTTACCATTTGCATAATAGTAACATTACACAGTAGGATTGGTCACCCTTTGGGAAGGGCCTTAAAGTGGCTGATAAGGAGTTCTGGTGGCAGTGATAACTACCTTATGGTCTGGGCAGAAGGGGACATAGCTAGTAAACCTGTGCCAGCCTTTCCCAGGTGTGTGTGTATAAATCAAATCTCAAAGTGTGTGTGTGTGTGTGTGTGTGTGTGTGTGTGTGTGTGTGTGTGTGTGTGTGTGTGTGTGTGTGTGTGTGTGTGTGTGTGAGAGCTACTCGGGCAGGGACAGGAAGTACTGGTTGGACAGAGAGAGTGTTGGGAGGACTTGGCTTGGAACCCTGGCTTTAGACTCAACTCTATAGCTTTGCCAGTGGGGAGTCTTATTTGGGTTCTGGAGAAAGAGTGACAAACTAGCCCCAGACTGACTGCAATCTTTGTGTGATCTTAAGGGGAAACTGTACTTTACTGTGTATGTACTTATCATCCTCCCATTGTCTACATCCCTCACTGTTGCCAGTGGTAAGGATTGTGGCTCCTTGATTACTGGTCAGTGCAGGGGCATCACACCTTCTTTCCCAGTTCTTTATAAAACCTTTTTGGGTAATCAATAAATTGCTTATTTTGTACTTTTCCTTTATATTTATCTTCACATCTTCTAAGTTTTTTTGCCTGTGCTGACATTTTTAGTTTGTTATTTGTGATAGTGCACTATAGATCCCAGTCTGTTCTAATACTGTGCATTGCTTTTATCAGATCTATCTTTCTTAGTATTTTTGTTGATCTTTTCCCTCTTCTATAGTCTTCTAACAGTGACACTTCTGGTCTTATTTGCTTTATAGTTTTCTCTAGTCCATATTTCCAAAATAGTATTCGATTTCTCCCCTTCCTTTCCCTCACTTCCTTGTGTTCTTGTGGTAGAACTTTATCAGTTATTAATTAAAATGGACAGTGATATATCCTGCTAACATCTGTTATATTGCATGGATGTCTATGGACAATTCTAATTAGTGTGCTGATTTGTTTTATCAGACTTCTGACTTTTTGGGTTTTGTTGACCTTCTGCAGTCTATTTCTTTCATTGATCCTAATCAAGCAATGGTTCTCATAGCTCATTTTCTTCCAAACGGAGGGCACATCCTTTGTTTTCCATTTCTTGCAGGCATTCTATCGAAAGATCTTTAGCATCTTCCTGTGGTGCATTTTCTTCAGTTTTGTCCTTGTGCTATACATTTCTCTGTCATATGGGAACTCACTGGCCTATCACTCCTCAACATTGACTGCATCAGAGTTTCCACAGATTTTTGTTCATTCCCTTGTTCTCTAGCTTCAAGTGAACATTTACACTGGATTCCTGCGGAAAGCTCTAAAAAAATCTTCATATGGCACCTGACCAATTGCTTCCTGTTTCACCGGTTTCCCCTTAATTCAGATATCCATTGCTCTATCCTGTTGTGGTGATTTCTAAATTAGATTTTCTACACTGAATCCTTCACTTTACAGGTACTCCGTAACATCGATTTCTATTTCTTTAACTTCTCCAATACTAATATCCTTTACTGCTTTCCCTCTTTGTCTTCTTATTTTTTTTTTTTGTAAAGTTTTCCTTGTCTGAATTCCGTTGCCTGTATTTCTTTTCAAATATCTTTGGTGCTGCACTTTTTTGGTTAGTTTTGCTTTCTCCTTTGCATAAATATTACACCATATTAAATGTCCTTTTCTTTCCCATGTCCATATTTCTTCTTCAGATGTCTGCTGATCTTCCTACTATTATTTTGGGGACTCACAACATCATGCTGTGATGTAATCTGTGTTAGACCTTCTATATTAAATCCTTCACTTCGCTGGCACTCCATAACTTCAACTTCTATTTTTTTTAACTTCTACTTTATTAATCTTCTTTTTTATGGCCCATCTTTGTGATATTTATTTATTTTATTTATTTATTTTACATTTGTTGACCGGGCTAGTCTAACTGGATATATGTCCATCTTCAGTAGAGGCCCGGGGAGAAAAGCTCCACATAAAAGACATACACAAGCATTACATTAAATTTAAATGACAAGATACATATTAGACAATAACAGGTGTTAAAATAAACAGGTGTTGAAGATTTAAAAAAACGCATAAAAGATGATATACATTTTTTTTAATAACTCACACTGTCAAAGGAATGAAAAAATGATTAAAGAGAATGGGTGGATACCCAAAACAAAGTCAAGGAAAGAAAAGGAGAACATGCTAGTTAATAATAGGTTAGAAGAGTTAGTTGAAAGGGGGTAAGTTGTAACTAGGATAGTAAGATATTATTTTTTTATTGTGAAATTTTCCATATCTGGATGCCTTTGTCTGTATTTCTCTTCGAATATCGTTGGGG
This sequence comes from Protopterus annectens, assembly GCF_019279795.1. Taxonomy (NCBI): domain Eukaryota; kingdom Metazoa; phylum Chordata; order Ceratodontiformes; family Protopteridae; genus Protopterus; species Protopterus annectens. Next base: position 1,315,406,128 of record NC_056731.1, on the reverse strand, counting down.
CTGCCTTCTTTATATTGATTAATTTGGCTTTCTCCTTTGCATAAATATTGCACCATATTAAATCTATCTTTTTTTCCCATGTCCATATTTCTTTTTTATACTTTTCAAATATCTCTAGGTTTTCTTGTTTATATTTTCGCACTTCCTCAGATGCTTCTTTTTCTAAACAGCTCAAAGTTTCTTGATCTATATACTGCTTTTCACAAATCTGTTGTATTAATAAACACAAATTTTCATTTGAAGCTTCTGACAATTTTTTTCTGTATAAGTATTTTTCTTTCCTCTAATTTATCTCTTAATCATTTTGTATATCTCGTGTCTAGAAATTCTGGGCTTTTTGCATAATAGTAACAATACATAATTGTTTTTCTTCTCCTCAATAGTTCACTTTATTGTCTTTATGGCTGTTTCTGGCCTATCATTTTCTGTGATTTTTGTGGACTACTACTTCCATCTACAGCAGGGGGGGGGGCATCCTCCACCTGGGCCTGGCTTGGGCCCATTGTTGGAATGTTTCCATATGTTGAGGATTCTGCACTGTCATCTTTTCCAGTCCTGGTACCAGTGTACCTACACTTTTTTTATCCTGGGTCTTGTGCATCCAGCTCTCTTTTTTAATTTTTAACCTACTTCTACCCATGATATATGGCATATAAATACAATCAGTATATCAGTGTCATCTTGGTTACATTTTGTGAAAAACAGGTTCCATCTCATGAAGTTACTCACCAAGACTTGAGGATGAATTAAATTTCAGCACTACTACTCTCCTTTACTTGCTGACTTATCATCTCTGCATTTAGACCCATGTATGATGTTAGAGATGATTCAGAAGACTCAGTCACTGACAATTATGGCATTTGAAATTTGGCATGGACAGGGGATAATGAGTCTTGAAATAGCAAATCTGGAATCTGGATCCCTACTGCAGTCACTGGACATGGCATCTGTGCCACAGAAGCCCACCTCAAAGACACAGGTAAACACTGAAGGATAGGGGTATGTAGATGGGTCCTGTAGGAAAAGGATGTCTCCCCCTGCAGTGCAGTTCCCCCTTAGATGCTGCCAGCTCCACTGAGCATGGGGAACACAGGGGTGATTAGTGCACTTGTGGCCATAACAGCTATGGGTACTGCTTCTTCTGACCTTGATGTTTCTATGCCCATGACACAGTGAATATGTAGGAATATCACAGAGGCACAGGCTACCAACACCTCAGTCTTTGCTGTGGTGGAACTTGTTTTACAGGGTGTGCTTGAGGACCTAAGGCAATGCATACTTCATCGACATGTGTGACCTAATGGGCATGTTCCATAGGCAGCATGTGCAAAATAGGTCCCTCTGTGTACACTCGATGCATGCCAGACCCATATCACATGGCCATTCCACTCCTGCTTACAGTGTTCATGGCCATCATGGATGGAGAAGGCATAGGTAAGGCATAAGCAGTGCCACCACTTCCAACCCACAATTCAGTGTGGAGGTGAATAGATTTAGATATGGTTGTCCATGATGGTGTGGAGCTCAGGCCACAGAAATGTCTGGTATGGGTCCTCACTCTCATTCACATAGCATGCTTTCCTTTAGGCAATGGCTGTCTAGTAGCAGTGAATCTTCCAGAAGATGGAGCTCCCATGGATGGTGGTGTGCACTTCATGCATACATAATTTGTATGGCCACCATGGACCTGTCTGTACAAGCTCCTCAGTGATGCAACATCTGTTGACTCACATACACACACACACACACACACACACACACACACACACACACACACACACACACACACACACACACACACACACACACACACACACACACACACAGACACACACACACATCACCAATGTTCACATCCACAAATGAGCACAAACATAGTTACAGTATCTCCTTCCAGACCAGTCTACCTTAAGCTACATCCTTCTACCCATACTGAGCAAACGACTTTAATCATACCTTGGACTTAGGAATGGGGTCTATTCCCATCATGGCATTAAAAACCCAAAAGACTTGGAGAAATTAAAAAGAGCACACAATATGTGTAGAGACCAAGTCTAAGATGACTTCCCTGCTTAATTTATTGGTGTCAAATGGGAATGGAAATCAAATCAGAAGTAGATAAAAATCAGGTAACAACTGAATGTGCCAAAAAAGAAAAGAAAAAAATATAAGGTTAAGGATCAGGTAAGAAGGCAGGAAATGTGAAAAATGCATAAATATAATTGCAAGTACAGAAAACTCCTGCAACAACCTTATTGATCAGGATTTAACAGAGGAATGGTTAAGGAGAGATGAATGTAAGCTTAAAGACAAACAGTTAATACTGCAGGCCCAGGATGGTGTACTACTTACATGTTGGTTTACAAAATAGAAATGAACATGTCGGAGAGACAGACAAATGCAGATTTTATAAAATAGAATTGGAAACAGTTGCACTTCTTGTTGTTGGGGTGATACACTGATGACAGAAGGCCTGTATACTGAAAGGCAAGACTGTGCATTGGAGATTGTCCAAACATTATAATATTGAAGTAGCTGAGAAGCATTAGAAACATGAGCCACAAAGCATGATATAAAATGATGGTTTATTTTACATTGGGGTCACCGACTGGCAACAGTTCAAAAAAATAGATGCCAGGAAAGTAGATATAGTATTCCAGGAAAAGAAGACAGACCTAGCATTGATCATAGAAATTGCTACACCTAGTGATTCTAGTGTCCTAAGTACAGAGAGACACAAAGTTATAAAATACTAAGATTTTCAGGCAGAAACAAAGGCAATGTGGAAGAAGGATACCCTGACAGTCCCAGTACTGGTATGAGCAATGTTCTCATGAAAAAGAATCTACACAGTCGTATTTAGGTATGTTACTGATAAACATAACTCCATATGAATTGCAGAAGGGGTCAATTCTGAGCACATTGCAAGTGCTACAAAGAGCACTTTTGTCTAACATCAAAGACTGAAACAATACAGCTTTCAGGAACTTTAATCATACTTTGACTTAAGAATGTGGTCCATTCACATAGTGGTATTAGAAACCCAAAAAAGTCTTGGAGAAATTGAAAGACAGCACACACACAGTACAAAAAATAAGATCACAAAAGGGGAACACAGAAAAGATTAGTAAAGTAGAAATTAAAGAAATAGAAGCTGAATGATTTAGTGTAGAAAGTTTAACACAGGTTATATCATAGCATGGTGAAACAATGACACCCCAAAGTATGGAGAAACATATAGAAAGGAAGACATTTAAAGAAGAAATACGGACATGGGAAAGAAAAAGTAATTTACTATGGTACAATATTTATGCAAAGAGAAAGTAAAATTAATCAATACAAATGGGGCACTAAATATACTTGAAGGGAAATACAGCCAAAGGCATCCAGATATGGAAAGTTTTACAATACAAAAAAATAAACAAACGGGGTAAGTAGAAAAGAGGATTAGTAAGGAAGAAGTTAAAGAAATGGAAAGTAACGTTATGGATTAATTGCAAAGTGAAGGATTTAGTGTGCAAAATCCAATTCTGGTAATGTCACAGCATGATGGAACAATCCATCCCCAAATTAAGGAAAAACAGGTGGAACGGGAAGCATCTGATAAGTTGCCACATGAAGATATTCTGGAGCCTTCAGTGGGAAGCCAGTGTAGAAGTTCAGTTGGAGTTGCACAGCAAGAGAAAGAACAGGAAATGGTAGCAACTATGACCCAGTCAATGATGTGGAGTGATAAGCCATTGGCTTCTTGATGAAAAAAAAACAGATGACATTGGCTACAGCTGAAGAGAGTATGTCACAGGATGATGTTTAGGGATTTTCTACAGAAAACCTGAAGAAAATAGAGAATAAAGAATGTACCCTCAGTTTAGAAGAAAAAACTCTCAGGGAAGTGTTGCTTTATTTAATAGAGATGGATAGACATATTAAGATCAATAAAAGAAATAGGTTACAGAAAGTCAGTAGGTGTCTGATAAAACAAACAAACAAAGTAATCAAGACTATTAACAGAAATTAATGAGATATAATAGAGGTAAATAGGATATATAACTGTGCAGCTAAATTAATAAAAGATAAAGTTTTACCACAAAAATACAGGGCAATAAGGAATGAAAGGGAAGAAATCAAATGCCCTCATTGAACAGAGAAAACTATAAAACAACTAAAACAAAAAATGTTACTAGAAGAACATTATATAAGTGGGTTCAGATCAACAAAATGCTTAGAAAGATAGATGTGATAAAAGCAACACACAGTATTAGAACAGACCAGTGTATACCATACACTATTGCAAATAATAAACTAAAGATATCAGCACAGGCAGAAAAACTTAGGAGATATGCAGATAAATAAAAAAGGAAAAGTACAAAATAAGCAATTCATTGATGACCCAAAAGAGTTTTATAGAGAACTTGAAAACAAAGCAAAAGGAATAGAAATACCACAAAAATAGAAAAAAGAAACAGACACATGTTTAAGAACATAACAACTATTCTGAATGGATAGAAGAAGTAAAAGAAAATGTAAGACATTCAAATGAACAGGCTATGAAATGAGATGAATTAACAGCCAGAGAAATTGAAACAACATTAAGAAAATCTCCTAAATGTGAAAATCCAGGCCCAGATGCAGTACCTGACTTCTGGCTAAAAGTATTAACATATTTACATGAAGATTTAGCCCTGACTAAGAGCTACTAATATGTGCACCCTGAGCAGACACCAACATGGTTAACAAATAGAAAAACAATACTCCTCCCTAACAGTGAACCTGAAGTTATTCTAGAAGCTATAGCCCAATAACTTGCCTTCTGACAATGTATAAACTATATATTGGAATTGATGCTGACAGAGTTTATAGTCATTCAGAAGAAAATATAGTCATGGCAATAGAACAAAAGGGTAACATACAAAAGTCATATAGAACAAAACATCATTTGTTGTTAAATAAAGTCATAACGGATAATTGTAAAAAGAAAAATAATCTAAATATGGCATGAATAGATTACAAAAAAGCATTTGACAGCATCTCACATTCATGGATAAAGGAGTGAGTACAGATGCATGAGTTAGACCTTACATTAATCAATTACATTACAATGACCATGAAACAGTGGCAAACCATTTTGTAGCAAAGCCATTCTTCTTCTTCTTTTGGCTTTTCCCGGTTAGGGGTCACCACAGCGGATCACCTGTCTGCTCATGATTGGCAGTGGAGTTTTACAGTGTTGAGTTGCTAGCCCGGCACCCAACCTTCCACAGAAGGCACACACACTCACACCTAGGGCCAATTTAGAGTGTCCAGTCCACCTGCAGCATGTCTTTGGGATGTGGGAGGAAACCCACTCAACCACAGGGAGGAAACCCACTCAACCACAGGGAGGACATGCAGACTCCGCACAGAAGGCACCCCAGCCAAGGATTGAACCTAAGAACCTCTTGCTGTGAGGTGACAATGCTAACCACTGCACCACCATGGCCGCCCACCTTGCAGCAAAGCCATTATAAAGGACAAATTATTATCCTAGGAATAAAAATTCAAAGATGGATATTCCAGGGTGACTCTTTGTCACCACTGCTCTTTTGTCTTTCCTTTAAACCATTAAGCTGTACACTTAACAGATCAGGTCATGATTACAATTTGGCTCTCAAATGACAGCAAAGGGTTAAGATTTCTCATCTTTTTGTGGATGATTTAAAATTGTATAGTTCAGCAGATGAAGAGCTGAAACTACAATTGGAAGTGTTCAAAATTTTCCAGATGATATAAGAATGTCGTTTGGTCTTGATAAATGTGCAAAAACAAAAATTAAAGCAGGAACGCTGCAGCACCAAAAACATCAGCCTGTAACAGAAGCATGATATAAAGGGACTTGAGCAGGAGAGAGTGTCTAAATACTTGGGAATTGAAGGATCGACAATAAAACATGAACAAATGCAAACAAAACTCAGTAAAGAATATTGTACAAAACTAAAATTCATACTGAAAACAGCCCAGTTGTTGTTCATTCAGCTTTTCCCAGTTAGGGGTCACCACAGCAGAACTCTAACCTGCTAATGATTTGCAGTAGATTCTCATGGTGCTGAGGTGCCAGTTTGACAGCCAACCTTCAATGAAGGCTCACCCATTCATGCATGTCTTTCGAATGCCACTCAACCACAGGGAGGCCATGCAGACTCCACACAGAAGGCGCTCCAGATGAGAATCGAATGGGAGAACCTCTTGCTGTGAGGTGACAACGCTACCACTGCACCACCATGGCTAGCCCTAACATCTAGTAACCCTAACATCTAGTAACAACTAAAATTAATACTGAAAGCAGCCCTCACATCTAGAAAAAAAGTCCAAGCTATAAACCAATTTGCTCTTCCAGTTTTAACATATAGTTTTGGTGTGACTGACTGGCCCAAAAGGTATTGGATCAATTAGACAGGAAAGCAAGAAAAATGCTTCATGCTTGTCAAATGATATATAAAAATCAGTGTATACTAAGCTTGCATATTCCTCATTCTGAACAAGGAATCGGCCTCCTCAAAACTAATTATATGTATAGATCTGCAATTGTAGGACTGCATACATAGTGAAAGTTTTGAAAAATGAAGAGAACAAATCTAAGATGACTTCCCTGCTTGGTTTAGTAGAAGCATATTGGTGTCAAGTGGGAATAAATACCAAACCAGAAGTAGGCAAAAGTCAGGCAGCAACTAAATTTGCCAAAAAACAAAAGAATTAATGTAATTAGAAGGATCAGATGAAAAGGCAAGAAATGTGGAAAAGGCATAAATATAGTTGCAAGTACAGAAGAATCCTTTAACAACCTCATGTTGATTAAGATCTGATACAGGAATGGTTAAAGACGATGAATTTAAGCCAAAAGATGAAAGGTTAATATTAGCAGCTCAGGACAGTGGACTCCATGCACATTGTTTTTCAAAGTCTGTTGAACATGTGAGAGAAACAGACAAATTTAGGTTCTGTTAAACAGAACTGGAAACAGTTGCACATTTGGTTGCTGAGTGTGATACACTAATGGCAGAGAGCCTGTATATTGAAAGGCATGATAATGTGGCAAGACATTGAGGATTGGTTAACCATTACAATACTGAAGTAGCTGAGAAGCATTAAAACATGAGTCACAAAACATTATAGAGAATGACGAAGTTTATATCACATGGAATTACCGATTACCAACAGTACAAAAATAGATGTGCGAAAAACAGACATAGTAGTCCGTGAAAAGAAGACAAAAGTAGCATTGATCATTGAAATTGATACACCCGGCAATTACAATGTCTTATGTTCATAGAAACACAAAGTCATAAAATACCAGGATTTGCAGAGAAATGAGGGGAAATGCGGAAGAAGGGTATATAGATGGTTCCCATAGTAGCAGGAACAATGGCTCTCATAAAAAATAATTTACAGTCCTATATATATATATATATATATATATATATATATATATATATATATATATATATATATATATATATATATATATATATATATATTTTAACAATACATGTAACTCCATATGAACTGTAGAAGGATTCAGTTCTAGGCACATTATGATTTCTGCAAAAAGCACCTTTGGCTTATATCAAAGATTGAAACAAAACTAATTTCATGAACTTTAATTATACTTTGAATTAGGAATGGCATCCATTGTTGTCATGGTCTTAGAAACCCAAAAAGAGCAAAAACACACACACCCCACAATGTTAAGGTCAGTTATATCATCACACACAATTTGCTCTGAACACTGTGCCCTCCCCCCACCTGTCAACTTTATGATAAGGGCACCCTATGCTCTGTAATTTGTAACTTGGCTAGTCTATCCCCCGGATTCTCAAAAGCCTGCATGGAGTGCAAGATGAGTGCGGTAGCTCACGCAGGCAATATGTCTGCTGTGCGATCCAGGAATAGCCAGTAGGGGCGTGCACGAGAGCTCCAGCACTAATCTTGCACAGACTAAGCTCTGGTATGCAAATCACCTCATTTGCTGGAGAAATCCATGCAAATGAGGTGATATTGCAATCCAGGAAGCTTGCAATAGTCCGTGCAAGACAAGTGCAATCTGCAGAAATGTACTCAGTTAGTAACCAAGTACATTTCTGCAAATTCCAAAACAGAGCTATGACAGCTCCAAATAAAGGCTGCATATCACTGAGGAAGCATGCCAATGGCCAAGTAGAAGGCCATTGGCATTGCAAACTGTTTAAAAAATAAATAAAATAACTTTTATTTTTTTTTCGCCGATCTCGGCTGTTTAAGCATAGGGTGGCGGCGTGCAAACAGAATCAGAGGGAAAATAAGAAAATAAACTGAAAATGAGCATTCTAACAAAAATCAGGATTCTGCCATGCAAGTCAATGGCAGGCAAGAGACAACCTGGCCAGTGAGTGGTGGTTGCTAAGGGGGGAGGCTCAGTGTGGGACATGTAACTGTGCATTAGCAGGCAATCCTATGCAAATGAGGGAAAGGTTAGTGAATCCCAGATATTCCCAGGGTGTGAGGCAGGTCCCAAGAGTGTAAGAGTATAAATAGCTGTGTGCAAGACTAGGATATAGGTGACATCATAGGGGTGTGTGTCAGGCATACTGTAAGCAGATTGGAGACCTGTGGCTCGGGATTGCTCCTAGGTTTGCACAGCTAAGCTAGGGGTGTGTCTAAACCTGCCTAGCACACTTTACAAAGTGTAAGCGGGTGTGCACGCTGCACACCAGGTTTTACAGGAAGAAAAAGGAAGTTAAACCAGGAAAAAGAAGCATAGTGCACATATGAGCACTCCGTTTGTGTGGCACACACAGGCTTAAACAGGGAGGCAATGGGAAGGGAAAACAGCAGTAGGAAGGTAATCAAGGAGAAGTAGCTAAGCTGACAGGTGAAATGTATCAGAATCAGCCAATTACACAGGCAGCAGACCAGCCCAGCCCAGCACACCACTATAAACTATGCAAACACCTTTCCCCCTTGTTTTTCCCAAAAACTCTGCACCACCGATGTATGCAGACAGGGAAATTTAACAAAATGAAAGCAAGTGAAAAAATGTTAGGGGCTGCTTTTGCTATCATAAATCAGCATGTGCAAGAGGCTGAGGGTGGTGAGGATGTGAATGCTGCTGAGCAATCCACAGTGAAGAGACGGAGAAGAGTGTACAGACCCAGGGTAACCTACCAAGGGCTGCATGAGCTGGAGATAGTGAAGCACTATAGGGTGGACAGGGACCTCCTACAGCAAATTGTTGAGCTGTGCCAGCCATGCCTCACACACAGAACCAACAGAGGGAAACCCATCCCAGTGGATACCAAGGTATGTGTAGGCCTAAGAATACTAGCTACAGGTACCTTCCAAAGGACAACTGGGGATATGATGGGTATTTCACAGGCATCAGCATCCAGGGTACTCCACCAGTTCCTGTATGCCATGTCAGCACATGTCGGTGAACATGTATATTTCCCCATCACTCGTGAGGCATTGGCCATCAATATGCATCTCTTCCACCAAATAGCAGAATACCCTGAGGTAGTGGGTGCAATAGACTGCATGCACATATGCATTAAAGCACCACCAGGTGAGTGGGGTAGGGTCTGTATCAAGCACAAGGTCTTCCCCTCCATCAACTGTCAGGTCGTGTGCGATGCCCAGGGCATAATAATGAATGTGTTTGCTGGCTGCCCTAGAAGCTACCACGATTCCCACATCTGGCATCTGACACAGCTGTACCAGACATTTTTCCAGTGGGGACATCCCACATGGTCACCTAGTGGGGGATGCTGGATACGCACTGGAGCCATGGCTGATAACACTCATCAGAAATGCACACACACCCAAACAAGAACTCCATAATGATGCACATGCACAAACACGAATCATAATAGAGCATGTGTTTGGGATGCTCAAGTCATGGCTCCAGTGCCTGGACACATCTGGTGGAGCCTTGCAGTACTCACCAACTACATGTACCCAAATTGCCCTTGTATGTGCCATGCTACACATTATGATCCAGCAGAAACAGCTGCAGCAGGAACAGCATGGGGGAGGGCCACACAGCCCCCCACCATTGGCAAGGCCTGCACAGGCGCAGAGTGACTCTGAGGAGGAACAACCTGAGCCTGCCCCAGTAGGCAGAAGGAGGCATGCCCAGTATGCCCTGGCCTTGGCAAAGAGGCAACGCATAGCACATGCACTGACACAGTAGGGACCCAGGGAATGACACCTCTCTCCGACTCGTACATACAGTAAAAGGGATATCAAATATGACACTACCTGTGCTCAACCATGTATAAGGAGTGTACTATGTGCATCCGACATAGGCAGCCCTGCAGCACCACCTTCAGTACTGGGACACCCACAAGGTAAGTGACTCACAGATGCCAATTGGGGAGGGGGGCACATACCCAATAACAGTCACAGCCAGCAGGATAGGTGTAGACAAACACAAACAAATGCTGTACTATGGCCTCTGAATGAACCCCATGGCTAACCCCTACCCCAGCTGTACATAGACAGACTACAGCAGGCCAGCCAGTTGGATGTAAGTTGTGAAGGCTAGGAAGTCAGAAACTAATATGTAGGTAGTGAAAGCTTCAATCTGTAGTACACTGGTATGCCTGTAGCCAGCATGATAGGTAAGACCACAGACTGAAATGGTGTACCTGACATACCAGTACAGTCCTAGCAACTGTGTAAAAGTGTAAGGTGTGCCTCACCATCCTGTGTACACTTATAGTAACAGTCAGGTGTGCTCCCCCACCCCAGTGTAGAAATGTAGAAACAGTTTGGTGTGTTCCCCATGCAGAAATGTAGCAACAGTCAAAGCCAAATGACTGATGTATACCCTGCAGACACAGCATGCTACCTGTCGGTGTACAACACAAAGGTCAGCACTGCAGTACAAACCACCTGGACTTGATCCACATGTCCATACTGGGCATGCTCACACACTTAAACACAAGAAGGCCATGTTAGCAAACAACAGTGGACCAGACATATCTGGCAGTTGCAGTTCTCAGTGCAAACACATGTCAGTATGCACCACTCCTGCCTTGCACACACAGTGGATAGGAATACAGACATATATGTAAGGACAACACACTATAATAAGCCAAAGTAGATGGACATAGATGTATTGAAGAGGGTGACCATGACAAGGAGCCATCCTGGCCTGCCCCACCCAGCATACAACCAAAGGTCCCCAAACACATGAGGTGCAGGTGTCACTCACTGCAGATACTAGCCACCAGTATCTGTCAGAATGATGACATGTTGCATGTGCCAGCTGTGCAACATGACTGTACAAGGAAGTTGTCACCTAGTTGATGTATACATGTACCTGTGGCATATGACCCCGTGTGTGCTAGCATGTGGCATGTCAACCCTACATGAATGGGTTATGGTCCATGCATACACCACCCTCCCCATAGCAGTATCATGACAAGCCTGATGAGGTCATCCAATGTGAAATGCACCTTTGGGGGAGCTGTAGCTCAGCAATCCCCATGATGCGTCCCATAACTGTGTACTGCTGTACTGATAAACTAGTTAGGTAGTAGTCCTAACCTCAGACTTGGCAACTGTGTGAGTGTGTGTATGTGCGCATGTCTTGGTCTCTGCTTGTGTAGAGAAAAATGCTTTCTAGGCTACTCACACTCACTACAGTTCATATACACAACATTGGCAAGGCTGAAGATGTCACGCACCTAGAAATACACCTCTGGGGAAATCATAGCCCAGTAATCTCTGTAGTGTGTCTTGTAATGGCGCACTGCTGTAGTGTGAAAAATTAGGGAGGTAGGTGTTCTAACTCCAGACCTGGCAACTATGTGAATGTGTGTCTGACTGTGTAGAGGGCAATGCTCATTAGGCCACTCACAACCAGTACAATACACATACTTGACTTTGATAAGGCTGCTGATGTTACTGACCTAGAAATACACCTCTGGGGAAATCATAGCCTAGTAAACTCTGTAGCGCATCCTGTAACTGCGTACTGCTGTAGTGTAATAAAGTAGTTACGTAGGTGTTCTAACTCCAAACCTGGCACCTATGTGTGTCTGACTGTGAAGAGAACAATGTTTTTTAGGCCACTCACACCCTATACAATACACATACTCGACTTTGGCAAGGGTGCTGATGTCACTCACCTAGAAATACACTTCTGGGGAAATCATAGCCCAGTAATCTCTATAGCATGTCTTGTAACTGTGTACTGCTGTAGTGTGATAAAGTAGTGAGGTAGGTGTTTTAACCCCAGACCTGACAACTGTGTGTGTTTGTGTGTGTGTGTGTGTGTGTGTGTGTGTGTGTGTGTGTGTGTGTGTGTGTGTGTGTTGGTATGTGAATTGGTGTGTGTATGTCTGACTGAGAAGACAGCAATGCTTTTTAGGCCACTCACACCTCATACAATACACATACTCAACTTTGGCAAGGCTGCTGATGTGACACATCTAGAAATACACCTCTGGGAATATCCTAGCCTAGTAATCTCCATAGTGCATCTTGTAACTGCGTATTGCTGTAGTGTGATAAAGTAGTGAGGTAGGTGTTCTAACCCCAGACCTGGCAACTGTGTGTGTGTGTGTCTGACTCAGTAGAAAATAATTCTTTTTAGGCCACTCACAACCCGTGCAATACACATATTTGACTTTGGCAAGGCTGCTGATGTCACTCACCTGGAAATACAACTCTGGGAAAGTAATCACCCAATAATCCCTGTAGCGCATCCTGTAACTATGTACTCCTGTAGTATGATAAAGTAGTTAAATAGTTGTTCTAACCCCAAACTTGGCAACTGTGTGTGTGAATCTGTGTGTTTTTGTGTCTCTGTCTGTCTGTGACTGAGCAATAAACAATGCTTTTTAGGTTAGTCACACTCCTTAGAATTCATATGCTCAACTTTGGCAAGGCTGCTGATGTCATTCACCTAGAAATACACCTGTGGGAAAGTCATAGCCTAGTAATCTCTGCAGGGTGTCCTGTAACTGCATACCACTGTAGTGTGATTTAGAACTGTGGTAGGGTTCCATTTCCACCCATGTCAGTTCTGGATTTGTGTGTGTGTGTTGCAATGTCTGTGTATGGAGCAATGCATCATAGACTACTTACTCGCAGTACACTTCAAATGCCCTACATTGCCAATCCTGCTGATGTCATTCATTGTGAAGTAAAACTTTGGCGAAAAAGCTTTTGAGTAATCCCTGTGTTGTGGCCTATAAGAGCTCTATGCTGTAGTGTAATATTGACCTTCGTCAGGGGTTCTATACCCACACATGTCAGTTGTGAATGTTTTGTGTGTGTCTCAATGTCTGTGTAGGGAGCAATGCATTTTAGGCTAGTCACTTGCAGTACAGTTGAAATACCCTACTTTGGTAATCCTGATGATTTCATTCACTGTGAAATACACCTTTGGGGAAATAGCACTCTATTAATGTCCATGGCGCGTACTATAACTGTGTTGTGCTGTAGTGTAATAAAGTAGGGGTTCTACTCCCAGACATGACAGGTGTGTGTTTGTAACTCATATATTGTGTAGAAGTGAGTGTGTGACAACTGTAAAGGGGGTTTTGCTACTTTCTTTTATGGTGGCCCTACTATATATCACAATGTCAACCATACAGGGATAACAGATGTAAATTAGCTGGGAGGCTGGGGTGCAAAGCCATACCCATACATGTGACATCAAGGCTAGCCAATCCAAGTTAGCAACCCCGCTATTACCAAGGGCACACACTCAACCCATGTGTCATAGGAGTAGCAGCCAATATGTGGGTAGTACACTGCATATTGACCACTGCTAGTAGCTATGCAGTGATAGCAGTGGGCTACAGAAGGCATGTCACCCTGCCCATCTGTGCAATATGCAAGTACATGCAGACAGTGCACCTCTACCATGTTCCCCAATGGACACCTGCACCACCTGTGGTGCCTTCACATGTGACTCACAACGGACATACCATGCCTGACAACATATCCTGTATGGACAGATGACACTGACATCAGAGAATGCTGTTCATAGGTTCATAGGTTCATACTAGGCTATCTGCCCTAGGGCATTTATAAGGCTAGCCAGAGTGTGTTTGGCTTTCGCCACCCATTTTAAATGAATTTTGCTATGCCCTTTTTTGAGGTTAGTATACTGTGCCTCTGTGACACAGAAGTGCTACCTGGGGTAAACCTACGATCTCCCATCCACTCATCAAGATTCCTCTTGAAGAGAGTTAATGAGGGACTCTGCCTAACCTGGACTGGGATTTTATTCCAGAGTGAAGGGAGCCTCTGGGTTATGAATCTGTCCCTCCAGCATGTCCTATTTATTTCAGTGCTGAGGTTCAAGTCTCGAGCATAGCTCGATGGGATTTGGATATTCTGAGGTGCAGCATGTCCATTAATTCCAGGTTGGACATGGCTTTATACGTCAGGCACAGATTGCCTCTGAGCAGGCAGTATGCCACTGAGTAGAGCTGGAGTTTCTTTAACCAGGCAGCATATGGCATCTGTCTGAGCCCTTTGATCCTCTTGGTGAGGTACTTTTGGGGTCTTTCCAGTTGCTGCAGGTGTCTGGTAAGGTACATCCCAAAAGGGACATTGTACTCAATTATGGGCCTGATAAGGGATGAGTAAAGAGGCACGATGACCTCCCCTGATCTAGATGCGAATCTCTTCATGATTAGGTGGGCTATATAAAATGTTTTTCTAACCAAAAGACAAAAAACACAACCAGCACCAAGGAACTAGCAGTGCACTATCAACCACAAACGACAAATTTTGACCTAGGTTTCGTCTTTATTCAGACTTCTTCAGAACAAACACAATATAATCATTAAACATCCTAGTTTTATAAAAACATGCTTAATTACATAATAGATTAATTAATCACTCACACTTCATTTTAAAGCAACAGACAAAAAGCTAAAAATTAAGTAAATATTGCAGTATAAAATCAAACAACAGAGGAAAAAACTTTTTTACAAAAAACAATAATTATCCCAATGAGCACAATAATAAAAATTTAAAAAAAAAATATATATATATATATATATATATATATATATATATAAAACACTTGAAAATATTAAAATGTTCTTTATAAGTATAAACCAAGAATGTGCTTCCACCTTAAAATAGAGGCTATACTAATATGGTCATTTAAACCTGGAAAAATAGTGGCATTTAACCTTAACTGCCACTTAATTTCACACACATCAAGATGGACATCTAGCACAGAACCCTGCACATCCTTAACTATCTTTTGAATAACACAAAATTTAAATTCATGCCCACTATGCACTTCAATATGCCTATATAGGGCATTTGTCTTTTTCATGTGCCTGATGTCCAAAATGTGTTCATTAATTCTCTAAAAGCCCTCTTTGTTTTCCCTATAAAAAACGCTGGACATTGGCTACACTTAGCCAAATAAATCACGTTTTTAGTAAAACAATCAAATGACCATACAACCTAATAAACACCCCTCCCACATATAATTGTTTAATTTGATTTTAAATGATTTTGATATGTCTAATATGAATCATTCGTATGTGCTTCAAGTGGATAATGCTTTGGCTGTAACAGCCGATGGTTATGATAATAATTTTGTGCATCAGTCTATTTATGGTAAAGATGACAAATTTACTTATGTATCTTGTGCCCATACAGTTAATGATGAAGTTGGTACTGAAGGTGGAGCACAAAATGGGGGGGGAATGGTAATGTTGGTGTTGATAGTAAAAGATTATGTACTGAAAGTGACTATAATAGGCCCAGCTATGATGGTAACTGTTTGTCTCTTGATCGTATGGCGTGTTGTGAGTTTGTTGGTTCTATTATAGATTTAAGTTTGCATCCGTTGCCTGAATTTTCTCTTGAAATGAACGGGTTAGTGAACCCGTTGTGTGAGTATTCCGATTTTTTGAATGGTCATAATTTTGTTAATGAAGGATGTAATGAGCAGTTAACTCAGTTGATTGGAATTATACATGGGCGGGCAGCGTCGGATAGTCCAAGTTCTATTAGTGGGCCAGTGGTGGTTTGTAATAGTCATGGTGACTATAGGGTTTATAATTACTCAAGTAAGATGATAAGTAAAGGGCATGTTGAATTATTATCTAAAGGACTTACCTTTGTGCCCTTGGCAAAGGGTAATTTATGTGAAATTTTGATTGACTTAAAGTTATTGACTAGGAAGATGAATTTGAAGTTAATGTTTCAAGGATCTATGCATGATAATAATGAATTATTGAAAAAACCTAGTAAGTTTATTTCCCTTACCAATAGTGTTGTAGGACTATTTGAAAAAATATGCGAGTTGGAAATTAGGAATTATATGAGCCAAAAGAATGTGAGATATAGAACCAGGGCTTTTGATAAAGTTAACAACCTAACTAAGGATGAATCTGCCTTGCTAAATGATCTAATTAATGATAGATCCATTCAGATTACGAAGCCCAATAAGGGCAGTGGGATGGTTATAATGGATAGGAATGATTATGTTGATCATATGTTGGTTATGTTGAGTAGTAATGTTTATGAGGAAAGAAGCTTAAATCAGGTTAATATCGCCTTTTCTAAAGTGGATCTTCTGATTGAGGATTTATTGATGCAAGGGCAGATAGATGAGTTTGAATACTTTTTTCTTAAAAATGAATACCCTGTGGTCAGCAGTATTTTTGGCATCCCTACAATACACAAGGGCTTAGATGATGTAAAATTTAGGCCCATTGTGGATGGTAAGCATAGCAAGACATGCTTCATAAGCACCTTCTTAGATTTTCACTTGCAAAAAGGGATCAAAGTATTTGATTATATTACCAGGGATTCTTGGCAATTCCTGGAGAAACTAAGGATGGTGGAGATTAATGACAATACTATTTTATTAACAATTGATGTAGTTAATTTGTTTTCTGTCATTCCTAATGATATAGGTTTGGTATGGTTTGAATCTCAACTTGTTAAAACCCGGTTATATAGTCAGGACCGTATTAATATGTTTGTTTCCTTAATGGAAGTGGTCTTGGATAATAATTACATTTTCTCTGAAGGGCACTACTTTAAGCAAATCACGGGTGTAGCTATGGGGGTGGCGTGTGCCCCCATTTATGCCAATTTTATTATGTCTTTTTGGGAGCAGGAATTTATTTTTTCAAGTAGCTTTTATCCTAATATTCGGCACTACACCTGTTTTTTGGATGATTTGTTTATTGTGTGGGATGGTAGTGTGGAAGATTTGAACAGGTTTGTTGAATATATTAATAACACAGTGTATTTTTTAAAGTTTACCCACACGTATAGTGCCCTGGATATTGCTTATTTGGATGTTTGCCTAAAAATTGATCCAGAGAAGCATGTTTTAAAGTCTAACATTTATAGGAAATCTACCTTTTCCAACTCTTATCTATGCTATTCTAGCTGGCATCCTGCCCACCAGAAAAAAGTTATCATTAAGGGTCAGATGGTTAGGGCCGCTAGAATGGTTAGTGATGATTTGGAATTTTTGGTGGAGATTGAGTTCATTAGTAACATGTTTATTAAGAGGGGGTATCCAGCGGAGTTGTGTTTTGCTATAGCTGATGAGATAAAGAAGAAAAGAGCTGAAGGTGTTTATTGGGCGCTATTGGGAGGAAAGATGAATATTAACCCTGTAGTTTCAGAAAATGGGGTTAATAATACTTCTTGTGAACAGAATGTTTGTGATGTTTTGTGTGTGAAATTAAGTGGCAGTTAAGGTTAAATGCCACTATTTTTCCGGGTTTAAATGACCACATTAGTATAGCCCCTATTTTAAGGTTGAAGCACATTCTTGGTTAATACTTATAAAGAAAATTTTAATATTTTCAAGTGTTTTATATATATATATATATATATATATATATATATATATATATATATATATATATATAAACTAAGAACTGAACTTCGTGACAATAAAAGCATTCAAAAAAATAGTAAATCACACCAACAACTCTTGTAGAACTTTAGCGCTTTCGTCTTATTTATTATCAAGACTTCTTCAGAAAGACATGTTTCATAAGTATGAGCAACCATTTTCACTTCCTTTATATACATTAGTTCTAGCAGGCCATTTAAATTAACAACAGTTCCTTTCCAATAGTAATTTTGCACACAATCCCTTTTTGCACACAGTCCCTTTTTGCACACAGTCCCTTTTTGCACACAATCCCCTTTTTTGCACACGATCCCTTTTTGCACACAATCCCTTTTAGTATGCACACGGCACCACAAGGCTATTACTGTCTGACTAATTTACCTTATGTAACTGCGATTGTAATGTTAATGAAAATGCACACAGCACCCTGCTTGTTTACACTTTACTATTGGAAAGGAACTGTTGTTAATTTAAATGGCCTGCTAGAGCTAATGTATATAAAGGAAGTGAAAATGGTTGTTCATACTTATGAAACATGTCTTTCTGAAGAAGTCTTGATAATAAATAAGACAAAAGCGCTAAAGTTCTACAAGAGTTGTTGGTGTGATTTACTATTTTTTTGAATGCTTTTATTGTCACGAAGTTCAGTTCTTAGTTAAAATTTCTTCTCTTCGTTCAATTTTTTTGAGTGCGGTTAATTTTAGTTGTAAGTCTTCTACTCCATGTGACAGTATGGCAGGAAACATAGCACCCAACTCAGGCTCTAGTAGCCAACTGAAGACAGAAGCAACCAGGAGCAGGACACCAATTGATCCAACAACAGTTCTTACAAAATTATCGGAAGGAATTCGTTTGGCGCAGGATCTCTTTGAGGACCTAAACAGCATACCTTTAACACCTACAAATGAAAGGATCACCAGGGACCACACTGAACCCCCGGACCACTCTGGACCCAGGACCACAAATAACAACAGGACTGGGACAGAAATAAGGACCACACAGGCTCTTGAACTGATACTCATGCAGACGGAAATTAATCCCTTCCATTGCCCGGTCCAGAATACAACAGCACAACTGGACTACAGTCAAAACAGAGCGGTCTCACAGAGCGCCAGGTCTCTGATTACCAGATTCGAGAGACTGATTAAAACCTACAAAAACTTGGAGCATGACAACTTCTATCTGGAAAGGTGTTTAGAGCTGGATATAGTCCCACAGGGTCTCAGGTGTAACAAATTACCTAACAGGATTACTCCAAACTCTCAGCTTCATAAAGAACTGGTCAAAATATATAATGACTCTGGGCTAGCAGCTATCAAAGCACTCATCCAAAGTAATACTGAGAGTATGGCCACCTACAAGTCTCAAATAGATGATCTGCAAACACGCATCCTGCAGGATCCCACATTTATTGACTTTGCGGAAATGTGGGACAATGTACTGCACAAAATTACTAGGCATGTGGCGACACTGATTGAACGCAAGAAAGGCAAATTGCTTAGGGACATTAAACAATATGAGGAAGGAAAAGCATACCTGATCAGGCCCACACGCTCCTTACACACACTGAGAAGGCCAGACAGATATCCCACAACCAATCCATTGTCCACAACCGAACTAAGGCCTACGACAGAATTACAAGAACCCACAAATGGACCCAACACACCAGAGGTGGATAGACTCCTCATCACATCCAGCCCACTAGCAGGGAGTAGTTCCCAGATGATGGTACATACTCCTCCTAGGGGACAGCCAAGACCAGAAATGCCTCTCCAGAATCAGCCAACACAGAGAGATCCAGACACCAGTGAACGTGACCACTACGACAACAATGAGGACAACAACAATACAAACCGCAGGACACCGGACAGTGCGATCAATCAAGGAAGGGTTTATCAGACCCCACCAACGAACGACCAGTCTTCCAACAACAACACAAGTGGCAACAACAATGTTTTTTTATCTTCAGCAGGACTCACAACCAGAACCAGGACTTATACCAGGTTCAGACCTGGGGGTAATGAACGAAACTGGAACCACAACACCAACAATATTGAGGGAAGGAGGGGGAACAACAATCACAGGGGAAGAAGGAGCGGGAACGGGATACAGTACTAGTATTACTGGGATGGACCACCCTGATCACCCTCCCTATTCACTGATACCAGCACCTGATAGCACTGACTTCAGGTCTCCAGCAGGGGTAGGTGACATCTTTAACCTCACCACATGAGTTTTCTCAGAAAGCCATCATAAGGTACTGAAGAAAGGCTTTTCTTTCATCCCGGCGCAGAGAGCCAACACGGCGGATGTTATCCTGGACCTCAAGTGCTACCTGAGAAAGTTACAACTAAAAGTAGATATACAACAATATGAAGAGGAAGAAGATGAGGAAAGCTCGGAAGATAACAACATACCCCTTACCATGAAGAGCCTGTACACTCCTGCACTCTCCAACACACTGAGCCTCTTTGCGAGTACCTGGGAAAGGGATATCAGGAAACTCCTTTCTGATAAGCCCTCGGCAAAGTGGCACAACCTGAACAGGGAAGAAAGACAGGCTTGGAAGGAACTGAGTCAGGACAAATCCCTATGGATCATGAAGGCTGACAAGGGATCCGGGATAGTAGTGATGGAGCAGGAGAGCTATATCCAAACACTTGAAGCATCCCTCATGAATAACCAGTTCTACAAAAAGGTCAACATCAACCAGGTACAACAAAACTTTAAACAAATTGACAACCTACTGTTGGAACTGTACCTCAGGGATGAGATCTCTCAAGACGAAAAAGACTTCATGCAGGTCATGACACCCAGCCTTGGGAAATTTTTTGGAATTCCCAACGTTCACAAAAACCCTCAAAATCCACCTTTCCGCCATGTGGTATCGAACCGAAGGACAAAAACAGAAAAGATTTCACAATATGTGGACCATATCCTTAACCCCATTGTACAGAACAGCAAATACTACACCAAGGACTCCTGGGCTTTTCTAAATGACATCTTCAAACTAAGGCTGGATGGAGGGGAATATTTACTGGTCACCCTAGATGTAGAAGCACTCTACACAAACATCCCCCACACCAAAGGACTGACCCTCACCAGACAGTACCTGAACAGGCACTCCAACCTAAGTGGGACTAAGATTAATACTGTATGCAGGTTAACAGAAGCAGTATTAAGAAATAACTTCTTTCAATTCAACGGGAAGATTTACCACCAACAGAAAGGGGTAGCCATGGGGTCCAAAATGGCCCCAGCATATGCAAACTTAGTCCTCAGTGCCTGGGAAATGGATAAGGTTGAATCACTGCCCGGGTTCAACAACACCATAAAGTACAGGCATTATATTGATGACGTATTTTTTGTCTGGAAGGGGGACAGACTTTCTCTGAGCAATTTTCTGGAAACCCTTTTCCAGAGTCTGGACTTCCTGACCCTCACAGTAGGACATATCAGAACCACCACTCAATTCCTGGATATCCACCTCACTATAGACCCGGAAAGTGGACAGTTTGACTCCAACATCTACCGCAAGCCCACTTTCCGGAATAACTATCTAGAGTTCAGCAGCCAGCATCCCCATTTCATGAAAAAGAATATTGTAAAAGGACAATTCATCCAGTTATCCAGACTCATTTTAGGGATGAGATTTTCATCAAGGAAGGTTTTACCTCAGAAACTTGTTCCTAGAAAGAAAATACCCAGAGTATCTAGTGGACAACCTGTTCCAAGAGATCATACAGCACAGACACTCCAGTTACCCACCAATCCTGGAAAAGGGATTCACAGCAAGGGCACAGAATGGACCGAACAAAAAGGACTGGGTGTCAAGTTTCCCCCTTCCAATTTCCACCGATATGTTTGGAATCAGAGGGGTCCTCACCAACAATTGGGACATCTTGGGAGGAGAAAAAGGTCTGACAAAGTTACTTGGGACATCCCCAAACTTCTGTTTCAAATGAACCTCTTCTTTTGGTGGTGCATTCGAGAGGAATAAAAGCCCATCCCCACAGAGCGAAGTATCGACAGAATCTGGAATGTCTGACTGCGGCAAGTGTGTTGCCTGTGTACACATACGAAAAAACAACAACGTCACCTTCCCGCACTGCAACAGAACTGTCAGTTTACATGACCACTATGACTGCAACACAAAAAATTTAGTCTACTGTGCTTTCTGCGAACACTGTGGGAATTTCTATATCGGCAAAACGAACAGGAAGCTGAGTAGCCATATTAAAGAACACACTGCAGCAATACACAAACAGGACAGTTTGAATGCCTTGGCTAAACACAGTGCTATTTGCCCAAACTTCACAGGATTCAAATTCACAGTGCTGGAAAAAATAACAGAATTTGTAGGGGACATGGACACATTCCTGCAAGTCCGGGAATTAAAATGGCAGATAGAACTGAGAGCTGATGTCTATCCAGGTCTCAACGAGACACTGAACATTAAATGTGCACTTAAATGGTATAGAGATTGAAATGTGATAGGGTTTGAAGAACTGTGCAAGAGGGTTTGAAGAATTGTGCAAGTAGATTTAATGTGTTTATGGATTTACAACTGTGCAAGTGAATATAATGTGTTTCCTCTCTCTCTGACTTTTGACTCCCCCATACCCCCTACACACATGCTCCCAAACACCAGACTAGCCCCCACTGACCGCACCAACTATACCCCCCGGTCTCACTCTTTCACGCAGCCATTCAAGGGGTGATGCCATCCAAATCAGCCCACAGCTGGTACCATCCGCACTGACAGTCTTCTGGGACACTCTGTCATTCATATGCTCCTTGTCATGGGTGGCTCCCTACCAGCCCCCCCTCAAGTCCACACCGCATTCCTCCCACTCCCCCATCAGGTGGCATACCCACACATTACTCTACACACACACCGATACCAAAGCATAGTAGGACTCTCTACCTGATTCCTCCATCTTCCTCCATTCCCTTCTTTACTTACCTTTGGAGGCAAAGACTCATAAGTAATGTGTTTATATAAGAATCATCACAGCATGACTGTCATCCTTCCCGGTCCCCCCCCCCCCAAATTTTTTTTTTTTTTTTTTTGCACACAATCCCTTTTTGCACACAGTCCCTTTTTGCACACAATCCCTTTTTGCACACAATCCCTTTTTGCACACAATCCCTTTTAGTATGCACACGGCACCACAAGGCTATTACTGTCTGACTAATTTACCTTATGTAACTGCGATTTTAATGTTAATGAAAATGCACACAGCACCCTGCTTGTTCACACTTTACTATTGGAAAGGAACTGTTGTTAATTTAAATGGCCTGCTAGAACTAATGTATATAAAGGAAGTGAAAATGGTTGCTCATACTTATGAAACATGTCTTTCTGAAGAAGTCTTGATAATAAATAAGACAAAAGCACTAAAGTTCTACAAGAGTTGTTGGTGTAATTTACTATTTTTGAATGCTTTTATCGTCAGAAAGTTCATTTCTTAGTTAAAATTTCTTCTCTTTGTTCAATTTTTTTTGAGTGCAGTTAATTTTATATATATATATATATATATATATATATATATATATATATATATATATATATATATATATATTTTTTTTTTTAATTTTTTATTATTGTGCTCAATGAGATAATTATTGTTTTTTGTAACAAAGTTTTTTCCTCTGTTGTTTGATTTTATACTGCAATATTTACTTAATTTTTAGCTTTTTATTTGTCTGTTGCTTTAAAATGAAGTGTGAGTGATTAATCTATTATGTAATTAAGCATGTTTTTATAAAACTAGGATGTTTGATGATTATATTGCGTTTGTTCTGAAGAAGTCTGAATAAAGACGAAACCTAGGTAAAAATTTATCGTTTGTGGTTGATAGTGCACTGCTAGTTCCTTGGTGCTGGTCGTGTTTTTTGTTTTTTGGTTGTCGTTCTGGTTAATATGGAGAGTGTTTTTCTAACAACTTTGGCCACGTGGTTTTCAAATGAGAGATTGCTATCAACTTGGGTCCCCAGGTCCCTAATTACTTCTTCCACCTATGTGGTAATTTGTGGGCACTTTATTTTTGCCAAAGGGAATGACTATACACTTTTTGGTGTTTAGCTTGAGGCCATGGCTCTGGCACCAGTTGTCTGTTTCTATGAGGTCCTTTTGTAGGATGCTTGTGTCGGCTGGAGAGTTGATTATGGCGCCTAGTTTGCAGTCATCTGCGAACTTGGTCAGCCACAGTCCTTCTGTGTTGGCCTGTACCTCCGAGAAATATATACTGAACAAGAGAGGTCCCAGGACTGAGCCTTATGGGATGCCACTTGTAACTGGTTTGGAGTCTGACATGGCTCCAGCAGTTCTAACCATGTGGGTTCTGTCCTTGAGCCAGTTTGCAACCCATCTAGTGACATAGGGGTTTATATTTAAGCTGGTGAGCTTATCTATAATGCCCGAGTGGGTTATTGTATTGAAGGGTTTTGCAAGATCCAGGTAGGCTGTGTGGACCACTTTCCCCTCGTCAATGGCCTTGGTGACTGTTTCAAAGAAATTGACCAGGTTTAAGAGGTAGGATCTGCCCTTAACAAAGCCAAACTGGGTAGGATCCAGTGTCTGTAGGTTCCCAATATCTTTATTTATGAGGTCCATGATGATCCTTTCCATAGCTTTGCAGACCAAGCTAGTCAGGCTTATGGAGTGATAGTTTCCAGGATCCGTTGAGGCACCACCTTTGTGGAGAGGGACCACTGTTGCTGTACGCCACTCTTTGGGTACATATCCTGTAGTAAGGCTGAGATTGAACAGTAGTTTTATGTTTGGGTTTAGCTCGTCTTGGAGATCATGTAGGATGCAGCCCGGAACACCGTTTGGTCCCATTGATGCTGTGTTTTTTCTTTGGAGAGGGCAGCTCTTACCTGAGCATCTGAGATGTCAGGGGGGCAGCACTCTGCTGGGATAGATATTTGCCCTTTTGGTGGGGAGGGGGGGAGAAGTTTGCGCTGAACTTGTCAGCTAGGATGTTGGCAATGTCTGTGGGTTCAGTGTATTTTTTGTCATTTTGGACTAATTATGAGCATATCTGGGAATTCCCACCCAGGTTCCTAACATAACTAAAGAAAGCCTTGTGATTATCCTTAGTGTCCTGTGCAATTTTTCTCTCGAAGCTGGTTTAGACGATTTTATGAGTTTTTTGCTAATACTGATCAGATATGCCTTCCCTTTTTGGGATTTTTCTCTATCATGTAGTAGCTTCTTCCTTCTATTGTATAGTTTGTTTATGGCTGAGGTCCACCAGACAGGATGCCTGCCTTTGGAGGATTGGGTCTTGGTTTTATTTGGGATTGCATGATCCATGCATTCCTGAAGGTGTTCATAGAATGCGTTTATAAAGGATTCTGCGGTCTGGGCCATATTTTCCACAGGCCTGGGGGCTTTGAAGGATTCCACCTCGGTTTTG
The DNA here is from genome assembly GCF_019279795.1 of Protopterus annectens. Taxonomy (NCBI): domain Eukaryota; kingdom Metazoa; phylum Chordata; order Ceratodontiformes; family Protopteridae; genus Protopterus; species Protopterus annectens. Next base: position 1,315,380,817 of record NC_056731.1, on the reverse strand, counting down.
AGGAGTGTGAAATTTGCTTTAGAGAAGTTTTTCACTGTGGTTTTCTGGGCAGGGGGTGGGGTCGGGATGTGAATATCCAGTGAGATTAGTTTATGGTCTGATCTTACCAGTGAGGGATACACTTCTGGTCTGAAGCATAGAGCCCCCATGTTGGTGATGATCAGGTCCAGTATGTTTTCCCCTCTTGTGGGAATGGTAACAAGTTGTTCCATAGCATTTGAGTTTATAAATTCTAGGAACCTTTGGGCTAGGGTGTTGGAGCTAGAGTAATGCTCCCAGTCTATGTTTGGGTAGTTGAAGTCACCCAATATAATGGTGTTTGGAGAGACCTTCATATTTTCCAGTGTTCTCAGGAAGGTCGAGTGGGGTTCCTGGGTTTGGGAGGGTGGTCTGTAGCAGGCTATAAACTGGAAGGCAGTTTTGCCCACTGTTAGTTGCACATGGATAGTCTCTGATGCTTCGTGCTGTGCCACCAACCTGGATGTGTGGGTATCTTTGACGAATATTGATACTCCCCCTCCTTTTGTGGTTTGGTCCAGGTTTTGGGGCCGAAAAGCATGGTATGAGGTATAACCTGGTAGTGCTGAGGTACTCTCGGGAGCCTTGAATCAGGTTTCTGTTATTGCACAGATATCGATGTTCTCCATGCTAAGGAGAGTTTTGAGTGTGTGCATCTTGAGGTTTAGACTTCTGGCATTGAGTAGCATTACTCTTAGTTTTTTATCCCTTGTGATACCTATGGAGGTGGGTTTGTCTTTTGAGCCTTGCCTAAAAAAGGCACTATGGGGGTGGCAAGAGCCTTTGCCAATATCTGAAAGCCCAGGGGTGGCAGGTGCAAGCCATCCCTAGCGAAGCATCGTGGCTTGTTGATCATGTCATCCCAGGCTGACAGGCATTGGATCCCCTTTGAATGACACCAATACTTAAGCCAATTGTTGAAATTGATCATCTTGTCTTCATATTGTGGCATTATTCTTGGTGAGGGTAAGATGCTACTCAAGGTCACATTCATACTGGCCTGGGCTACATGCTGAGAGAGCTCCTCTATGTCTCTTTTCATGTAGTCCAGGGAGGTATGTCTCAGATCATTCACAACAGCATGGACAATGACTGAGTCATATTTGTAGTTGCCTTGGAGTGACCTGAGTGCTTGTGTTATGTGGCGGATCCTAGCGCCCAACAGGCAGCTCACCGTGACCTTCTCCTTGTTCAGCCTGGTTAGCAGAACGTCAGTGTGCCTGACTATAGAGTCACCTATTACAAGTGTATCAGGTGTGTTGTTTAGCCTTAAGGGCTGTGACTGTTCGGCACACTGGCTTTGTGAGCTATGTGTTGCATGTGTTTTGTTTTGGGGTAGCAGTTGCTTGTGTGTCTGCTTTGGAGGTCTCTGCTGCTTAGGCAGATTTTTATTTAGAGCCTCCGAGTATGTTTTTGTGTGTTTATGTGTTTGGTTTGCTGTCGTGGTAGTCTATATGAGACTGGAATTGTAGTGAGTGTGGTTTCCTTCTCCTCCTGACTGGTTATGCCAGTACTGAGTTGAGAGAGCTTAGCCTCCAGTTTGACTATATGGTTGCATCTCTCACGTGTTGGAATTTGTTGGGAGGAGGAGAGGGTTGTCTGTGTACATGAGGCAGTTGTAACATTGCCTCAAGATTCCCAGATTCGCCAGCTGGACCAGAGAGGAGATTGACAACTGACCTTTGGACATGTTAGAATAGTATTGGGAATTCCTTTAAAATTGAAAAAAAGGGCCAATGGGGAACAAAGTACTCAAGGGGAGTTTGTGAGGGTGTAGTGCTTTTAATTTTTTAGTGCTGACTTATATAATTGCTTTAGTGAGCAAGTGCCCGGCTTTAGAGTAGGAATAGGGTGTTTGTTATGAGAACTAGATCAGTTCTAAGGTAAAAAGTGAAGAGCAGACTTTGTGGAGCCGAGAATGGTTTCAACCCAATTAAGTGGAGCTGCCCGATTGCGCAAAATCGTGCAAAGCCGCGCCAAAGTGGGTTTTATACAGGGGGACTTGAAAGAGCTAGAAATTGGCCCAAAACGGCCAATAGACTACCAGATTCTTGTGCTGGGAACACTCCTCCAGGGATAGATAGGCTGTTCTAAGCTCCCCACTGCCACTGGTGAACAATGAAGCCCCCTTTATCCAAGAAAGGAAATGGGCAACACAGGAACTTTCCAAAAGTCCAGAATACAGCAAAGGCTGTATTTGGACTACTCTAGGTCAGGAAAGACGGGAAACAAGGATAATTTCAATTGCCATCAGTGTAGGTGAAGGGTAAACCTGCTGCCCATTACCAGTTCCTGCCACAGGTGGGCAAGACTGGCACATCTGAAGATAATCTGTGTTCACAACATGGGCCAGACACCCCAGGTACAGTTCCACATGTCACTGTGCATGCATGTGGGAGGTGTGCACATCCCAGACACCATCCATGTCATGGAATAAGGAACACATACATGGCATGTGGTGTACAGCATTGGCCACACACAATAGTCACCCTGGTGACTGAATGGGGGATGCAATACACACCTTTTTGGGCAAATGCAGAAACTACATGCCTGAGTCACAATGCAGACCATTGTCATGTGGCCTGATGCCAAGGTATACCCATCGCTTACCCTTGTACAGCCTGCTGGTACAGTTGACCACCACACACCTGTGTAGACATCAACCCATGGATGTCAGAACTGGCACACTGTGTGTGCCTGTGTGTGTGTTGTATGGTACATATGTCCACATCCACACTCACTACAACCCCGCAGTGCATACTGAAGCATGTTGTCTGATGTCTGACATCTCCTCATACTCTTTGCCCATATGGCCTCCATATGACCCGTGTGGTGCATGTGATACCTGCACATTGATGTGTCGTGGTAATCCCACTAGTGATGAGTTGCACTCCTGACCCTGCCAAGTGTGTCAGTGTGTGTGCGTCCCTGTGTGAGTGTGCCTGAGTTGACGCTGGCACCTGTTCATGCAGACAGGCATGTGTACGACACCTACCATATATCTACTGTATCTCTGTTGCAGATGTCACTCACCCTTACATATATGTTCTGAGTGCTCCACATCAGGTAATCCATGTGGTGCATACAATAACTGCATTGAACTGTGATAGCACTCCATAGTTGTTGGGGGGTTTGATACCCTGTGATGGTAGGTGTGTGACACAAACAAGCTTCAGTTTTACACTCCCACCCCTCCCTGACATGTATTTGCCTCTGTCTGCCTCCCCGACTCCCTCACTGGTGGATGTGGAGACCCACACCTGAGCATGTGTAATTTACATAATGCTCATGATCCGCTGATGGGCTCTGCTCGAATTGCAGCCCTCCCCCTAGCTGATTGCATGTGGAACAGCTGTGGTAACCATCCCATAGCCAGTTGCATGGAAACACACTCCAATACCTACGAACATCATGGTGGTGTTGGGCCTTTTCAGTCACTCTGAGCAGGAACTAGATCTGTTGTTTGGCAAACAGCATCTCAGATGGATTGGGGTTTACATCTAACAACATACACTGTGGAAAGAGGGCAACAAACAGGAGGGGGACGTGTCTGACCTGACTACAGACTGTAAGTGCTGCTATACTGCATTTGGAGTAATGTTGGCTTAACAGTGTTTGTTTGGATATGCCTGTTGTACATGTAGTAATACCTGCCATGTCAGTTCCATGTATATGAGGAATCCCCATCTGCAGGGTCATCTGCAGACTGGGCAGTGTGTGTTGTGTCACTGGTTTCATGTGTTAGCCACAGTGCATCTCTGTGGAATGCAGACAGTAGTGTGAGGATTGCAGTCCTTAGATGTTGAAGGCCATGACAGTTACTGACTTCATATCCCTCATAGGACATATGTTGCAACAAACACCGTTACAATGGAAAATATACACGCTATCACAGCAACATGTCTATACTGGGCCTGTGTATGTGCTGTCAGCCACACCACTGTCAATGTTTTTGCATATGGCATGCATGAAGTGGTGCATATGTGCTGTATGCCATAAATAGTGTCACCATATCTGATAACAAGCCAGTAATATATCAGATTGCTACACATGTCATGTACAGTAGGGGTTATATTTCATGACATAAGCTGGACATTCTGTGGATGTTTGTACAGTACCGAGGTCTGTGTAGTGATGGTGAATGTCGGCAGTGTGTGTATTGTTAATATGCTTTAGCCTGTGTACAGTCTGTGGTAGATGTCATTGTCTTAGATCCCCTTCTATAAGATGTTACATGTTGCCCCACTGTATGGTACCATTTTGCCGTACATGTTTGTAGGGCCATACAGACACACATGTCCCATACCACAGACAGCCATCAGAGCAAACTGTGTAGCAGCCCAGTATATGTAGGGACATTCTGTGAGTGGCACATATGAGGATGGTGTAGAACAGATAGTCCATATACTGTAATATTATGCTAGCTTACCATATGTGACCATGGCTGTGTTCACATTGGTTGTGGTTATGCACTGTCACACAGGTGCATCTTACCCTGTGCTTTGACATGGCTGTTGACCATGATGACCCTTCCTGTGCCTCAACACATCTATCTTCATGGTCACTGTCTGTATCAGTGACATCAGATTCCCTGCAGGAGGGACCCATCCCCACCTCGCCACCTGTGAGGGGAAAACAGGGAACAGACTGTAAGACCTGTACAACACCTCTAAACAGTAAATATACAGTAAATACACAGTAAATACACACGCACATACACACACACACACACACACACACACACACACACACACACACACACACACACACACACACACAAACACACATGTGCAGACATGACCATACACACAGACATACACACATGCAGTCAACATACATGGTAATCCATACACTACACCAGACAGCACCTACAGACAGCTCCTGCAACCCCATAACACACACAATAGCAGGCGATGGCACAGTACAGTATCACACACATACCTGTAATTACACACATGTCAGCATGCAGGACATGTGGGTGGAACAGCATGCAGTGCAACTGTAGTTAATCCCCATTACCAACATTATACATGGCTGTGATGCATGGCTTCTGTTTGTAGGTGATGGCCCACCACCTGGAACCTACTGCACCCATGTCCACAACATCGCTGTGCATCTGTTCAGCACTCTGGCATGTACTGTGCACCATACCTCACAGGTGTGCACACCATTGCAGGATGTGTCTCTGTGTATCAGGTGTGTTTCCGCTGCTGCTCACAGCCTGTGTGTTCCTGGATCACATGTGGACACGTGTTTAGTGACTGCTTGATGTGTATTCACATAGGTCATCATCAGTGTTGCATGTTTGAGTGCTAGATTACTATTAGACCAACCATAGAGACATTGTACTGTACCTATGGTGAGTATATAGACCATTATTGACCATGATTGGGCCCTGGCTGATGTTGCCTGTGTTACACATAGGTTCATAGGTGAGTACTGTTCTATTGGTCCTGGGGCCTACATAAGCCTAGCCACAAGGGTTCCCTGCCATGCACCATACACTAATATTATTCCCCTGTGCCGCTGTCAGCCTGTGGCACACACATGATATCCAGGGTGTATTCCCCATTCCCCATCCAATTGCCAAGTGTTTCTGTCAAGAGGGCCAATGAGTAGCATTGCCTGACATGTATGGGTCGTCCATTCCAGAGTGTGGTGATTCCCCAGGACAGGGTCCTATCCCTCCAGTATGTTCTGTGTAATGTGTTGATTAGGTTTAGGACCCTGGAGCATATGTTAGCAGAGGGAGTGGGATGTCGTTATATGTAGCATGTTCAACTGCTCTGTGTGTGACATAGCTATGTATGCTGGGCAGATGTCAGCTGTGCCTGGGCAATGTGCACTGGAGTGTAGCCACAGCTGTCTGAGATGGACTGTGTATTGCATGTGTTTGAGGCTGGTAATCCATTAGTGAGGTGTGTGCTGTGTCAGAGCACATGTACAGCATGCATTATGGGTAGGTGTGTTAGATGTGTACATGGCCTACACCTTAGCTATGACAAGCAAAGTGAATTGCCAAGCATAACCTTAAACCATACTCACCGGCATCCATAGGTTCATAGGTTCATACTAGGCTATCTGCCCTAGGGCATTTATAAGCCTAGCCAGAGTGTGTTTGGCTTTCGCCACCCATTTTAAATTAATTTTGCTATGCCCTTTTTTGAGGTTAGTATACTGTGCCTCTGTCTAACAGTGACACAGAAGTGATACCCGGGGTAAACCTACGATCTCCCATCCAGCCTCTGCCTTGCTGATATCCCAGAGGTATCTACATTGACATGGGATAGAGTTGATGTCAGTGGCCACAGCTGTGGCATTGTTACAGGGTGGCTGCAATATTACAGTACAACAACAGCTGAAGTCCACAGTACTGCAGTTTATGCATTACTGCTTATTGGTACTATATAGCAATAGCAACATACCCCACATCTCACACATGCATGGTCTACCTGTACAGATGCATACACTACAGTAGTCTACTGATATGCCCTGGAACCTTACCTGCATGCTCAATGTGTGGTGTGTGAGTAGCACCCACTCTTGCGGGCGGGAAGGTGCTACCAGGCTGATGAGTAGCTCCTCCACTCCATTGAGGGTGGGTGGATGTTATGGCCCCCCCCTGTTGCAAGGTGGTCACCCCGCCTGGCAGCAGCACAACGTCGTACTTGCCGGAGCAGGTCACTATAATGGTGGCGGACCTGCTCATAAGTTTGGCTGTGCAACCCCACCTCATTCACCCTGTGGACCACATCAGTCCACATAGCTGTTCTCTCCTGCTGGTCCATGCTTGTCTGTGAGAAAAGCAGCTGATAGTTGTGGATAATGCTGGTGATGATAATCTCCTCCTCAGCGGCACTGTATGTGGGGTTTCTCGGGTGTGCCATACTCCCTGAAAGACATAATGATGGAAATATGTCTGAGCAACTTATATGTCAAGTTTACCATAATACAATACACATAGTCTCCCGCCACCATATCAGCTCCAACATAATGTTCACATTATGCTAGTGGTATGTGTCCGGTATGTGTACCATTGGGCCATATATTGTATTGTACAACACTTTCTGCTATGTGGTTATAGACATGCTCCATGTGGGGACACTAGAGTTGCAGGGCTGTTACAGGGTATTTCACCTGCATGCCATTGTCACTGCCACTATGTTTTCACATATGCATGTGGTAGGCCTGCTATGTGATTGCTACACATCTGCCATTCTGTAGTATTAGGGATATCTATGCATGCTGTTGGACATGTTCTGGGATTGTGTGGACTATTACAGCCAACATATTGTTCCATGACAGTTACACACCAGTATGTGTAGGGGTTATTTGCCAGCAGGAACACCACTCCAACCTAATGTGCACATGTTACCAGTCCACATCACATCCGTGGCCCATCACGGAACCTCATTATCTGTTCCATCACTACCTTCATGTGGAACCACCCCAGGGGATGGTCGTCCCCCCATGGAACACACACAGACATGTGTCTGTCACCCAGGTAGATCGCGGGTATTGGGCATAGGGAGGTCCACAGTGACATGGGGTATGTGCTACATCACCTGGAGACATGCAATACACATACACAAGGTTCAACATGCATATCCCTCCTGCCCAGCGCACAGCCCTGGCACCTTTATGTCCATGTAAATGCTGTCATGACTGTCCATGGGTGGGCACCATGTTCCCTTTGTTCCCATGTGGGGGCTCAATGGCCTTCACATTCCAAATGTAACTACCCGTCCGCAGTGTTTAACCACCATATGTGTCATATACCAGCTCCGTATGCTGTCTTGTTTGTCACCCAACCAGACCTACATACCAATATGTGCCTAATATCCTTCACCAACATATATATCCCACCATCCCATACAATTGCACTGTGTTCCCAACATGGGTCACACACCTCACTCCACACTATCTTGCAGCCATGTACTGGTGTGTAGGTATGTTGTGCATTAATGTGTGATGTTCTTTCACACATAATATCTAACCAATCGACTCATACCTCCCATAATCTCCACCTCTCTACTCCTCCTTCCTACTTATCATACATCCTAAACCCAACACAATCACATCACTAACTACTACAATTATAATCCTATGCTATTCTAGCATTTACTACATTTTACGAAGACATTTCAGTCAATTCTCCCAACCACTTCCATTGCACTCTGTCAACTACCCCTCTCAAATTCCCACCACACAATTTCACTACTCCAACCCCAAAATGCCTCCTTCCACCACACCTACCTAATTACCAAGCCTGCACCTCATCTGAATGCAAATTATTCTTAAAATACCACAAGTATTTCACTGCATGTATAAAACATATCCTCCGCATTCTCTCTAAACTTACTCTCAGTGGAGATGTGCACCCTAACCCTGGCCCCAATTTCTCCAACCTCTCCACAAACCCCCCTCCAAATAGCTCCACTATCACCCAAATCACACTTAATAAAAAGCCAACAGATCTCCTAATTATGTCTCTTAACATCAGAAGCATCTGTAACAAAATCCAAGACTTCCAGGCATACATATACCTGCATTCCCCTGACATCCTTATCCTAACCGAATCTTGGCTTAAACCTCACATCAAAAGTGAAGAAATACTCCCACCTGGATATAACATCCTCCGCAAGGACAGAATATGCAGAAAAGGAGGAGGAGTGGCACTGATGCATAAACATCACCTCAATATCCAAATTCTCACCCAGTCAGCTCTCCAGCTTGACAAGGAAGAAATCCTCTATGCTCCCCTAAAATTAAATCCTAAGAAAGCAATCAACTTAATAGGCTGCTACTGCCCCCCAGGCCAAAATATACCCCCCTTGAAAACCTATTAAACTGGGCCAATCTCTCCCTACCCCAGGAAACCATCATACTTGGTGACTTTAACATCAACTGGCTATCCTGCAATAGTAAACCCCCATCACTCCACCTAGATCTCCATGGCTTCTCACAGCTTATACAATCCCCAACCAGGATAAATAACCCCAATAATCACACCATTCTTGATTGGGCCATAGTCAACAAAGATCCTCACTCTTACCTGGCAGGCTCCTTACCTGACTCCCTAAGTGACCACTCCCCAACCTTCCAACTAAAACACCACATAAATAGCAGCAAACGCATTGTCCACTGACACATTCGCTACAATGCTAAATTCAACTCCAGCTCCTTCACCCTCTCCCTACAAAAAATAAACTGGTCACCCCTAAAATACCTCAACCTAGATGAAGTAGTCCACTACTTTAACAGCGCTTTCCTCAACATCCTTAACTCCCATGCCCCCCAAAGATGCACCAAAATCCGAACTAAAAAATCCCCCTGGCTACAAAAAAACACCAAAGACCTTATGAAATCCAGGGATAAAATATGGCAACAATGGTGCACAACCAAAAACCCCTCAGATAATCAACTATTCCTTGAACTTCATAATAAAGTCAAAAAGCAAGTAAAAGCAGACAAAGCCCTTTTCTATCAGACATTCCTAAACTCCTCCCAAAACAACCCAAAGAAATTCTGGTCCACAATTAACTCTATCCTCTGCCCAGGGAAGGTAAACACCCCTCCACCAACCACCCCTCTCTCCACCTGTAGCATAGCTGACTCTTTCAACCAACATTTTACAGAGACCATTCTATCCCTAACTAAAAAACACTTCCCTACATCAACACCCCCCACACCCAAATGAATTCCACCCCTCCCTTCCTTCTTCCTTTCCACAGTACCCACCTCCAACATAAAAAACTACTGACAAAACTTAAACCCATAAGATTAGCAGCTGACAACCTGCCCACAGAATACCTAAAAATAGCAGCTGATGTTTTAGCTTATCCCATCTCCATATTAATCAACCGCTCCATATCTGAGTACTATGTTCCACCCTTATGAAAAATATCCCACATCATACCCCTACACAAAGGCGGCCCCTCAACAGACATCTCCAACTACTGCCCCACTGCCATCCTCTCGCCTCTCTCTAAGATATTCAAAAAATGTATCAACTCACAGATCTCCAACTATCTCCTAGACAATAATCTCCTCTCCTACACACAGCATGGTTTCAGACCACACCATAGCACCACAACTGTTCTGCTCTCCTTCACTAACACCATTCTTCAACATAAAAACAATGGCCTTTTCTCCTCTGCTGCATTTCTTGACCTATTGAAGGCTTTTGATATTGTATCACACGATCATTTGCTCTCTGCACTCTCTAATCTCTCCTTTTCCATACCTGCCATCAATTGGTTCCACAGCTATCTACACGGCCGCCAACAGTCAGTTGTCTGGCACAACAATCTATCCCCTCGCCTCCCTGTTACTCTCAGGGTTCCCCAAGGCTCCATCCTTAGCCTCTTGCTTTTCTCCATTTTTACCAATAACCTGCACACCGCCACCAAACATGCTTCCCTCATACAGTATGCAGATGACTCCACTTTCATCTGCTCAGCTTCAACTCTAACAGAACTACAACAGATCACTCAAGCATCTTTCTCTTCTGTTGAAAGTTGGCTATTAAATGCTCAACTCCTCCTCAACCCAAATAAGACCAAACTCCTCATCTTTCAACCCCCAAAATCTACCCCGAACATCCCCCATTTCAACATACTTGCCAAACACAACACTTTCATCTCACCAACAGCCCACACTAAGCTACTTGGTGTACAGATTGACAACAAACTCAAATTTGACACTCACATATCACTCACAATAAAAAATAGTCCACAAAAAAACTGGGTGCCTTGTATAGAAACCAACAGTACCTAACCAAACCAGCCAAAATCTCTACCGCAACTTCCCAACTAATCTCAACCCTACTATATGCATCACCCATACTCACAAATCTTCGACAATCAGACCTAAAGAAACTCAAAGCCTGCTGCAATACAATTGCTAAGTTTGCATCAGGGGACTCCCACCGCAGTCACACCTGTGACTCCCTTAGAAACCTAGACACACTCTCTCTCTCTCTCTCTCTCTCTCGTAGAGTGATTGAGCTGGTTTGAATAGATTGCAGGATGCGGTGATGGCCTCTGCACCAGTCAGTGTCAACAAGTTGCTAATTGCATGCAGCCTGCTGTGTAGTACTTCAGATAACCACTGTCATGGCAACCCTATACTATAAATTGCTGCCTTCTGTGGGTATTGTACCTTCACCTTTACCATATGAATGACATCCTTCCTGTGTGTGGACATCAGTGTTACAGACAGCAGGTAGCAATACCTCTTACAGCAGAACCTGCAGACACAGGCCAAATCCACATTTGGGTAAAGTTCCAGACCTACACACAGCATGAGTAGTGTTATTGTGTGCATTGTATCTTGTTGTTCTTACATGGTTTCTGTGTACATGGTACTTTTTCATGGAATGTTGTCTGTCTGCATAGCTCTGAACTGTGGGCCTATCCATATGATACCAAGGGGCTTGGCTGTTAGGTTTTGTCCGTGCACCACACAGGTATTTCCCAAATATATCTGTGGCATTCTGTCTGTTGAGTGCTATCAAGTACATGGCTACATCCATTTGGATTTAAATGTTGTATCCCTGCATAAGGGTATGCTGCAATGAATCCTGTAACACCAGCAATTTCCAGGGTGTGTAACAGCAATAATGCAAATATGGCCCTATGTTCCTGCCTCTGTCTTCCACATATATGCCAGTCTTTGTCCTGCTGTGATTCAGGAAGGGCTTTTAGGTAATGGCCTATCATTATTTACCGCTAGCATTACTGTTATCATCCCAGTCATGTCATGGACTCCCACACCAACTGTTGGGCCACGTCCATATATATGGAGGCAAGAGCTGGAGAAAACATATGTGCCCTTGTACATTCCTGAGGTAAGTGTGTGGTACACAGTGTTCCTTGCCCTTGTACAGTCTTTTATGGGGGGGGGGGGTTCTATGCCATTAACCTAGGCTATGGCACCTTTTCAGTGATATAACTGTTAAGAAGATGGTTATTCATTGTGATAGTGAGGTGTTAGGTTAAGCAATGTTTTGTACAAGATACTGTGACATTAACACAAGTGCTACTTTTCCCCCTAGGGCTTGACTACAGGGTGTAACTGGAGGCTGCTGAACTACATCTGTAATTGCTGATTGTTAGGTATCCTGAAGGCAAGTCCTGTTCCTACTCTTGTACTAATTGAAGGCCTTGGCCTGAACAGCATAGTATGGTATATACACATTGCTTGCATCTACTGTTTTGTGTGGGCCTTGCATTCATGACTGATTACATATTTCAAACCTTATGTGATGTCAGTACTGGCATACATTATTGTATAGTACAGGAATAAAGGTTATCTATGTATGCATACCTGTGCGTCGTGTCATGTCCTTTGAATTGTGGGTGGGTATATGTTTAATGTCAGTATTATCATTTGTGGGAATGGTTGACACACTACACATTTCACAGGTGCCAGTTGAAGGGCTTTTATCTGAGGGATGTACTTTGCACCCAGTACTTCCACACTACTTCTCCATATGTATGGCTACTGATACCTTTTGTGTGTGTATATGTGTATGTACCTATATATATCTCATATGGCTATATATATATATATATATATATATATATATATATATATATACACAAATGAACATATGTATGTATCTATATACAATTGCTATTATATGATTATTTGTGAGTCATACATTAATATATATATCTACATATAGCTGTCTATCTGTCTTCATTTACAGATATATATCTGTCCATATGTCCATGCATGTTCAGCTCATATTTTGGCCTTCCTCATTCACTTGGCAATTGTCATGAATGATCGCAGCATTGAAGTCCGTAACTAGTGGCAAAACTTTTGTGTTTCAGACTTCATCTCCTTCTACATGTGTTCTAATACATATAACTGTGTAACTAGCAACATTTTAAGTGTAAGAGAGCATTAGTTGACATATATCCCTATTTGTACCCACAGTGTGGCATACTTTGTCCAGACTTCTTTCATTAACAGGTTATGTGGTGTAATCATAATACATTTCCTGTACTGTTGACTGATTGTGCTGCAGGATATGTTTGTAAAAACTTCAGGTGATGCATATTTGCCATGGTTTAGTGGTAAATCACTTTGTGTATGGAGTGTAGGGTGCTGGGTTTGAGCCTTTGAGAGGCAGCTCATTTTGTTGCTGAGCAAAACAAGGGATGTTGGCTACAGAGTGATTAAGGCATTTTTAAGCAGTTTTAAGCAGGTTTGCATGGATTTGTGTGGAGCTCTTCAATGCCTACACAGGTTAAGCAATTCAGCAGCTAACTGAGTATAAGAAACTGTAACCAGACTTTAGCAGTGCTTACCTCTGTGCAAACCCGCACACACCCGCATACAGCTGCTTTAAAGGGCCTTAATCCCTCTGTATGCATCGGCCCTTGTTCTGCCTAGCAACAAAATAAATAACATCTACGAGGATACAACCCATGACCATGTAAACCATCGCCAATGTTATGTACCTCTAAGCCATCTCATATATACATAGCCCTGCTGTATTCACAAACATAACATCCAGCCCAGTCATTCAACAATACAGAGAATGTATTCCAACATGTAGATGTATGTGTGTGTGAAAATATATTAATGTCTAAACAGATACAACATATTGATATATGTAGAAATATATATATATATATATATATATATATATATATATATATATATATATACACACACACACACACATATATGTAAGCAGATATTTATATCTATATAGGTATATACAGGCATACATCTGTAGATAAAGTAGGAACATAGCAGAAACATATATGTCTACATACACCATTAATGTGGTTGACAGGCACAAACAACATACGTTATACACAAATTGGTATTCACCTCCCCCACAGCCAAACACATCTGCCCTGCAGTAAACTACCAACTGTTGCAGATCCCATAACCAAGACATTACACAGCAAGAACACAAGATGTTAACAGTACTCCATCCCACTTGTATGATGTCAGGCTGGTATCAGTAACATATCATGCAGTACAGTCAGGCTCATAATGACACCCATTTTGCAGTCATCTGTTACCTTTTTATAGGTTCATAGATTAGTACTAAGCTAACTGCCCTTACGAGCCATTTTAAGCCTAGCCAATTATCCCTTGTGAGACTCAAGCCCTGTACCTTGTGTTTGTAATGCAAACACCTTAACCATTAGGCCACCCTCCCAACAGTCAAAGTCCCATACTGTTGTCCTGTACTTCAGAAATGTAGATGCCAAACAACAGTGGTCCCAGGACTGAACCCTGAGGTACTCCACTTGTCAAGTGTCTGTGGATGGATTTGGAGTCAGTTACACCTACAGTTTGGGGTCTGTCATTAAGCCATGTGGCAAACCATCGAGTGGCATAGGGATGTATGGTCGGATTAGTATGTTAATCTATGTTTCCAGACTGGGGGATGGTGTTGAAGGGCCTGTAGAGCCTGCTATCTATGCAGGTACATGTCTATTCCCACATAGGTGATGTAGCCCAGTCTTGAGTCAGTCTGCCTGTAGCCTGCACTGTGCTTTGCTACATGCCTAGCAGCTTACTGTACTTATCCAGTGAGATGTCATGTCCAGATACTTGCCAGATATACTGCTGCCTGGCCACCATAACAGTCATGTATGTCAGACAAAGCAGTGGGATGCTGTTCAGATGTATGTCAGTAACTAGTGGATAGTATGTGGCCATGGCAACTCTGTACTAGCGGTTATTATGTGTCAGGACAGACAGGGGTGTATGAATGCATAACCTATGGGGGCAAATGTATACCAGTAGGTACATGTTATACCCATCTACATGGCTGTTAACATCCACATTGACAGGCCTGGTCCACATGTCTTGCATGAAGAGGTTCTGTGTATTCCCCTGGAATGACCCGAGTGTGTCAGACTGTCCACAAATATTGGACATATCACAGCTATAGTCCACTGGGGCATTACTGTGCAAGCAGTGGTACTGTACTATGATGACCTTAGGATGTCTGTAAGTAGCCAATGGCGCACATGTTAACAGCAGATCTGGCCTCCCACACACACCATTTCTGTGAAGACAATCCCTATTACAGTAGCAATAGTCTACAAATATACCTGCACTATATATGTGACATCCCCTTGCACTGAAAGGTTGGGACTATTGGGGCTGAAGTAGGGCTCCACTCCATGTGAAGGACATATGGTGAGCATATATTTATAAATAAGTATACATATATCCATATAGATATGTGCACATATACATATCTTGCTTACTGTATGATAACAGTTTTACACATATGTGCCTGTGTTCCACCCTCTGTCCTCCACCTATATACCAGGCTTTGCACATAGGACATGCTGTCAGGTGTTGTTATGTAGTGGGCTGTGTGTATGTCATGCTGTCATTCCTGCCATCACTCCACTGCTGTTGTGTCCCCCACACATACTGGGGGGTTGGGGCCATATATGTGTGGGTTTCACCTACACAATACATGTGTGCCCTATTGCACTCCAGAGGCCAGTGTATGTAACACTGGTATATGGCCCAGTATTAGTGAGTGTGGGGGGGTGCACCATGATGAACCTAGGCTGACACAATATGTGTGGGTATCTGGGATAGATTGCCTTAAGGTATCTGGATGTACTTTACTATACAATCCACCTTGGGTAAATGCAGGCCTACTGCTTCCTGCCATACGGGATGTTCTGTTTGTCAGTGTGATTGTGATGATGTCAGGTATACCTTGTTATGTAACAGATACATCTCATTGTTTCAGCTGGGGTCTGCCCCCCTAGGGATTGTGTACTGATTGTAGATAGAGGCTGCTGACCTATATCTCTGCATTACATACTGTTGATTGTCTGGTATGCTGTGGCCCAATCTGTCATTACTAATGTACTACTTGAAGGCCTCAGCCTGGACAGCAACATATGTCAACCTTTCCAGACTACTGTCTTAGAATAATTGTTTCACAGTTGGATTACACTGCTCATATGGATGTCAGTATTTAAACAGCTATATGACATGGCATATACATTTGTCATAGTACACAAATAAAGCTTTCACATTCATTTATGCACACCTGTGTGTGATGTTATACCCTTTTATATCTCGGTGGGTATATGTTGCAGGCTATAAATGTCATTCATGTGGGTGGCTCATACAGTTTCCAGTTGGTAAGGTGGTGACTGTAGGAATACTGGCTGCTCCATATTGTGTGCACGTACTACATATGTATATTACTGTATAAATCTCTGTGTGTGTATGTGTAGTTACATATATATGTGTGTGTGTGTGTGTGTGTGTGTGTGTGTGTGTGTGTGTGTGTATATATATATATATATATATATATATATATATATATATATATATATATATATATGTATATAGATATACACATGTATCTGCATATATGTGTCTGTATATGTATCCTAGGGATGGCCATGTCATCTCTGGTCCTGGTTATGGGATCTGCAATGTATTACAGAGGGGTTGTGCTTTGCTGGGGGGTATACCTATTCATACCAGATGTATATTGTGTGGGGCCTCTCAACCCCATTAACATTGCATGAGGACATATATGTTTTGTTATTTACCCATTATTTACAGATGTATGTCCGTATATACCTATATGTATGTATGTATGTATGTATGTATACATATATAGATATATATATATATATATATATATATATATGCTGACATAATTATATAACCTGCCGTATATATTTAGACATGCAGATGTGGACATATATATCTATAGATGTAGGCATTTTCATGTTTATATGTTCATATATATATATATATATATATATATATATATATATATATATATATATATTTTATTATATTATATATATATATATATATATATATATATATATATATATATATATATATATATATATATATATATATATATATATATATATATATATACATATATCACTATGTTGTAACCGTTTAGACAGTAATATATTTACTCACACACATACATCTACATGTTGGAATTCATTCTCTGTACTGTTGAATGACTGGGCTGGATGATATGTTTGTGAATTCATCAAGGCTATGTATATCTGAGATGGCTGTGTGGTAAATCACTTTGGCTATGGTGTGCAGGGTCCTGAGTCTGATCCTACCAGAGGCTGTTTATCTTGTTGCTAGACAGAACATTGGATGCAGTGTGATTAAGGCACTTTTGAGCAGTTGTAAGCGGGTTTGCACAATGGTAAGCACTGCCAACCTCCGCTTATGTTTTCTTACAGTCAGTTAGCTTCAGATTTCTCAACCTGTGTAGGCAAAGTTTATCCTCGCACAAACCCGCCTACCGCTGCTTAACGGTGCCTACTGCCGCTTACCCTCATGCTAATTCCTTTAAACGAAAAGAAAAAGGGGTTGATAAGAAAGTGGTGAAAAATGGGGCACAAAGAGGGAAAGACAGTAGGGAAAATAGCTAGGCATGTGCAGGAAGGGTATAGGAAAGGTACATAGCTGCCCATTTTTTCTACAGCAACAGCTGTGCATATACACTATATTTGCAGGTACATTTGGACCCTCAAACTGCTGGGAGAGGGGTGAGGACAACATATATTCATTGTGATGCCAGTTAGACCAGATTACATGTGTCCAGTGGACACATGCAAAATGGACAGCTATGTATGGGGCGAGGTTTTCTTGTGGGAACAGATTGTCTTTTTTTTTCAGGTGAGAGTGGGATGTTGGGGAGGGGTAGTAGGTATATTTGGGGAAGGAGGTTGAGTAGGTTAACAGACAAGACGCATACAGGGCCAGTATATGACACATGTGGTGGGTAAACACCTTGGACAGGGAGGGGTGTTTGGAAGTCGCAAGCCCATGAGCCCCCAACTGGAAACAGTTGGACTGAGATCCCCACCCATGAGCAGTCACCACTGCACCTTCACGGCCCCAAAGGTGGCTGTAATGGGGGTTGTGTAGGAGAGGCAGGCTCACCCTCTAATAGCGCCACTCGGCCGTCAAGCTGTCGTAGCCACTCTAGATACTCCAGATCGAGCTCCCTATGCACCATGGCCTGGACCTGTTGACAGGTGACAGGTTCCCCTCCGCGGCCGCTCTGAGGGGGGGTGAGCCCTATCCCCTGCAGCAGTTCCTCCCAAAGGTGGCACAAGGTCCATGGAGGAGAAGGTCCCAGGCTGAGCCCCAGATGTGCTGGTGCCCGGTGCCACGGCCAGTTGAGGTGGGACAGGTGGGTCCGCTGGGACTGGCCTTCGCATACGAGCTGTGTTTTCGCAGATTTATGACAGATATGGGTTAGTAACAGTCGACAGCATTCAGGATTGGTTGCAACAGCATGCATAGGTATTCCCATTAACCCAACACACCAGATTTAACACAGTTGCAGAGCAAGCAGAACACATGCATATATGGAACAACAATGGCCATTACAGGAGCATGCAGGTTTCATTGATGGCAACAGGCCACCAATATGGGTGTATTGTAACATGGCACATGCATAGAAACAAATGTGAATATTTATTAACCATTAGGACATATGTCCCAAAAAGGTTTGGTGTGTATACATATCAGTTGAGGAGTGTCATTGGGTTATTATGTACATATGGTAGGGATGAGAGAGAGGGTTCAATTAACAACTCATATATCCTTGTAGTTTCACAACATTCTTAGTCACTGCAGTGATCTTTCCCTTACATGTATTATTACACTACACAATGGCCTTATATTGTACACTGGTATGTTTATAGATTATTATATACGTGACCTGTGTCTTAAATACAGGCATGACAGGCTGCAGGTGTTAATCCAACATATGTTGAGAATTGCTGTCATACACTTTGGGTGAGGTGCTAGAAAGACAGGTTTGTTTTCATATACATTCTCTGACTATGTACACGTTTGACTATCAGTTATATGTCATTGACAGCTGCCTACATTTCTTGAATCATCACACTGAATTTTCAGGGAAATAGGGTACCAAGCTGGTGATATGGACCATTGATCTGGGCATGTTGGACAGCTTGGAACAGTTGGGCATAAATATGCATACAACTTACATTTTGAACATTCAAGCAAATTCTGTACAGTTGTTGGGTGTAATTATGCATACAGCTTTCTATCTGAACATTGTATCACAGTCTGTACAGTTGTGGGGCATGATTATGCATACAACATAGTAGCCCTCCCAGGAGTCGAACCCCTGCTGTGTGTGAGAAAGAATTATTGCTAACATTACAGTACACTGTGCTATCAGGTAATTGCTGTAAAGCTTTTAACTGTTTTCTATCTAAGTCTCCCTAACTTATACTCTATGACTGACCTCTTGGCACTTCCAACATTGTTATGCAGGACTTCATACCATTTTGTCTGCATACCATGGTGTGGGTGACACTGCTTAAGATACAACAGTACTATTTATAGTATGGAACAGATCGCAAACATATGAGAGGAGTAAACAGAGACACTCCAGGGGTTATACCTTTATTCACAGACTATTAACACATTTATTTCTACTGGTACAACACTTTCTAAGGCTCTTATATTCTTTGTTATGACAGTACATGCAGACTGATTACTAACCTGCCTCGTGACACAGCCTTTGCAGCCTAGCATCATGGGCTTGCTGGGTTGCAGCCCGCTCATCTGCAGCTGTCAGAGAAATGCATTGATATTTATCCATACCTATCCATACTATACACAAGCTAGGCAATTATTTACTACTTAGTAGAATGTGTACTTACTCAGTATTGGGGCATTGGCCATCTGCCAACACTCCTGGATCCATTGTTCTGGACAACCTCCCCCTCCACTGCTTCAAGACAGCATGGTGGTGCCTGACCTGCTCACCAGTCCGGGGGATACCTGTGGCACTGGTGAGGTCACAGGCGAGACTGTTCCAGGCTTCCGTTTTGTACTGCGAGCCCTGGTGCTGGCCCTGCAGTAGTCTCTGATCATGGTGTTTTAACAGGAGGCGTACCATGGATTTTGACTCCTGGATGCCCCAGCGCTGCACTCTGAATCGAGTGCCTTCACCCACACCAGCCATACTGCCTGCAGTAGGAAGCTACAACCAGTTATGAGACATATTCCCACCTGTGGGGTTTAAATACGGCCAGTTTCCTGCACTTTGCCATGATTGACCAGTTTTGAAAAGGCTAAGCTATGGGCACACCTGCTTACATAAGGTTGGCACTGTTTAAAGAGGTATACCACTAGGCAGATTGAATTGGCTCCCCTACATATTGCTTACACTTACTAACATGAGCTGTGCTGCGGTTAGCATTGCTTCATAGTTGATTATCACTATATTTTCCATTTGGCAATGATTTATTCTTCATTACAGGTTATATATGTGTCAGGGGTCAGTGATTCATGTGTACATACACTGTATGTACCTGGGGACTTCTACACTTTATTACAGTAACACCTCAAATCTATGCTTACTGCAGTACCTAAGTTCACATATTTATGTTCTGTGGCAGGTTATCCAACATCACACTGTACATAGATTGAGTTCACATGTTTGGTTTGATTTTCCTGTGGTGAGGATTAGTTTGCTGATACCTCATTCATATCTATTACTATGATGGCGTAGTGGTTAACTATTGTGACTCTAATGTATAGGTCCCTGGGTTTCAGCCTTGCAGAGGCAGTTTATTTTGTAGCTGGGCAGAACATGGGCCATTGGATCCAGAGTGATTAAGGCACTTTAAAGCAGTTGCAAGCGGGTTTGCATGATGGTAAGTACTGCTAACCTCCGGTTACAGGTTCTTACACTGTTAGCTTTTACTTTGCTTAATCTGTGTAGGCAATGCTTACCCACATGCAAAAGCATTTAAATACACTTACTAGTGCTTATATATACTTACTACTGCTTATTTGTGCTTACAGCTGCTTACTAGTGCCTTATTTATTATGACACTGACACTTCACATGTGCATTTCATGCAGTACTCCAGTTCACATTTAAATGTTATTATGTAGGTTATACGACAAAAAGATGTAAAATTATGTTCATATACAGATTTCACATGGAAAATTAAAGACGCTGCAGTGGGACTCAAGCTAGGAATGCCTACTTATTAAGTGAATGCTCTACCCACTACACTATTGCTGTGCTGCTTATCTTGCATATATATTCCTTGTTATCCTCTTCAGGCTTTTCAGCTGCTTTAACCATAGCTAAGCGATGGGCAAACCCATGCACCTACGGTCAGCTGTACTCGGGGTTTTAAAAAAAATAACTAAAAGGGTTTATTCATTTTATTTAAATGTACTGTTGCTGTTGAACACATGGGGACTGTTAGTGTGGATATGCGGACACTTATGAGTGGTCTTGCTCATTTATTTACACATTCTTCTTTTCCACTTTGCAGGGGCATGTTTATTCTGAGAGCTCTGCTCTCTGACATGCCCCCTGCACTTGTCCACGCTCTGTGTAGTATTAGGAGTTCAGGCAGTGCGCCTTCATTAATATGCATGGCGCGCTGCTGTCCTCCTCTTAAACTGCCGCTTCCGTGCAGGACTAGATTAGTCCTGCACAGAAGATTAGTAAATCTGGGGGTATGTCTAATTAACAGTCTATTCATGAATGAGTGCACCCTGTTTGTAATTCTGATCCAGACATCTCAACTTCCCCTATTTTGGAGGAATGTTCCTGTTTTCAGGTCTGATTTATCCCTGTATAGGATGTCTGTATTTTTGGAGTTATATCCCTATGTTCAGGCTTGATTTACCCCACCTCCATCTAACAAGATTTTTCGAAGCTATCTAGTACACAGTAACCCACACTACATAAATAATACATTAGTGGCAACAATAATTTAGAGGAAGAATGCAGACGTCTTAAATCTTCCTTTTTCTGAAGCAACAAATAACTGGCCTTGTGTAACAGAATTTTGCAATTCACTTTATTAAAGTATATAGATTTTACACTGTCTCTTTGATAATGTGCTTATATTGTTCATTCATTTTTGTCATTTTTTGTTTTTCAAACGTGCTTCTGAGTAGTATCTCACATTCCTTTTGGTAATAGGAAGAGTTATGTTGTATTTGGTATTCAGATTTTATGCTAATAAGATGTCCAGATTTTGGCTGGAAGTTGTTCATACTTTTCAAGAACCTTTGTCCCTATTTTCAGTGTCTGCAGTTTGAGTGGTATGCATGCATCACTTTTAGTACTCTGTATATGCTTTAATGTGACCCATAGTTATAAGCAGTTACTGTATCTTATCGATTGCACATTGCACTGTACCTGCCTTCATCTGGCATAGTCCTCCCCTGTTGATGGATCTTCCACTGTGTCAAACAGTACAAAACACAAAGAGCCAGCAAAATTGACTTCAAGAAAACTTTGTATTCACAAATACATACAGCAAACAAACCGGTTTTTCGCTGATAAACACAGCCTTCCTCAGTGTAAAAAGCACCAAACAAAAAGTATGCTGTTTAAATACTATACAGCCATTTCCCATTGGTTGAACATTCATAAATATTCATCAAGTCCGAATAAACCCCTAACTTGATGATCCACTTTCTTTCTTTATTGTTTAAAATATTATGCCATTCAGTTTTATTCAAGCGATTCCCATGAATAACATCAATCACCATAAAATTGAACTCTGCAGTGGGATGCATTAAATGATGTTTATACAAAGCATTTGTGATTTTTTTATGTTTAATATTACTCATATGTTCTGAGATCCGTGATCTTAGTGGGCGAGACGTCTGTCCTATATAGAATGCTCCACAATGGCAAGTAGCAAGGTAAACACATCATAAACCCTGGAGCAATTTCTACTAGAAAAAGCCTTAGCTGTAGTCACATATCTACAATTTGAACAATGACCACATGGAAAACATCCATGTAAGGCTTTACCTGACAGTGTAGTCTGTTTGTGTAGAGGGAGTTTGCTGTCACAGCGCTTGTAATGATTGAAATAGGATTTCAAATTTTTTCCATTTCTATATGAGAAAATACATCTGTCTGGAATAAAATTAACAATATTATAATCAGATTGAAGAATATTCCAGTTCCTATGAACACTATCCAACAAGCAGTTAGTGTTACGAGCATAGGTAGTAACAAATCTAAGTGTAGTTGATGTGGCAGCAATGTTGTCTCTGTATTGAAGTAATTCTGACCTATCCATGTTATGTACCTGGTTTTTGGCCATTGTAATGTTACCAACTTGGTATCCTTGTTGTAGAAATCTGTCTGTTAGGTCCCTTTCATTCAAACAAAATGTATGTGGCTTGGAACAGATACGTTTGGCCCTTATAAACTGTGATTTAGGAATGTTCCTAGTGATGTGTGGTGGATGGTAGCTGGAAGCATGAAGGACTGAATTGTATTGTGGGAACTTTCTATACATTTCACTGTCCAAGGTCCCATCAGGCAACTTATGTATAAGAACATCCAAAAATGTGATGTTCTTTTTGTCATGATGTTCAGTGAAAGTCAGTCCCCATTCATTTTTATTAAGATATGAAACAAAATCAGCAAGTCCAGATTCATTTCCCCTCCAAACCAACCACACATCATCTAGGTACCGTCTCCATATGTCCATATCATGTAAGAAGGTGTTTCTGGAAACATCATATATGATTATAGACTCAACATAAGCCATGAAAAAGGTCCATATATATGGGGCAGCCTCAACATAAGCCATGAAAAGGTCAGCATATATAGGGGGAGGATGCCCCCATAGCTGTGCCTTTAATTTGCCAGAAACACAGATTTTTGTAATTAAATACATTACATGTAAGGACATATCTGGCCATATCAATCAAAAAAGAATTGAACAGTGGAGAATACAGTTTTGCAACATCTAGCCAATGTGCCAAGGCTTTCAGTCCTGCCTGATGTGGTATATTCGTGTAGAGTGCACTCACATCTAATGTACATAAAAACCAATCCTGATTCAGAAACCGGTTTGTTTGCTGTATGTATTTGTGAATACAAAGTTTTCTTGAAGTCAATTTTGCTGGCTCTTTGTGTTTTGTACTGTTCTGTGTGGAGCCTGGCATTTGCTCACGTGCAGGGGACTTTTCTTTCTGATACTTCTTCCACTGTGTCCTCATTGTGCTCTCCCTCTCTTGTCTGGTGTTGGGGGACATGTTCCTCCTGCATGTATATTCCCTGTTGCAACTATTTCTTCAATATTCTGCTATGTAACACAGGTAATATTTTAGTGCATATGCCAGGTCATACTATATGGCACCACCAGATACATCCAGGCAGTGAAAGAAGACTTTCAACAGACCAAACACATGTTCAGCAATGCTATAGGTTTGTGACAGGGCATTTTTATAGCAAATGCCTGCTATAGTTTGTAAATTTCTGATGAGTGTCATTAATCATGACTCCATAGCATAGCCAACATTGCCAATAAATGCCCCTAGAGAAAATAACCCAGTAAAAGACATTGTTATAGCTCTCACCTGTGCTATATGTGGAGGTCCTGGATAATGGCTGGGTTGCCTGCAGACACATAGTAGTTTTTACCCATTACGGCTTTCCAGCTTACCAGGTGGGGCCTTTTTTTCAGTATGGGGGCAGTGTATCAACCCCATTACCTCATTAAAATGTATTATCTCATAATATTCCCACATGGTGATGGCTGTCTTCTTTGTAGTACAAGGAAACTTGATAACATTCTGAGGAAAGTATTGAAAGGTTGTGCAGACCAACTCAGCATAGTCCTGATGGACATCTTCAATACCTCGCTTGTCCAGGAAAAAGTACCAGCATGCTTCAAAGTTACCAACATGATCCCTCTGCCCAAAGAAGCCAACTCCACCTGCCTAAATGATTACAGGCAGGTGGCCTTTACATCAAATGTAATGAAATGTTTTGAAAGACTGGTTAAAAGGTATTTGACTACAGTACTACCCCAATCCTTTGACCTGCTGCAGTTTGCTTCCTGGATGAACAGATCAACTGCTTATGCCATTTTGGTGGCACTTCACCTCAGATTGGAGCATCTTGAAGAGAAGAATAACTATGCCAGCCTGTTTTTCATAGATATCAGCTTGACATTCATTATAGTGATTCCAATGCAACTTATAGAAAAGTTAATCAATCTTGGCATCAATAAAGGTTTGTGCAACTGGATCCTTGATTTCCTGACTGAAGACCACAAAGGACCTGTGCTGGTAACAACACTTCAGTGAGTATTACAATCAACACTGGAGTAACCCAGGGTTGTGTGCTGAGTCCTCTACTATTCTCAATCCTTACCCATGACTGCTATGCAAAAAATAGCAACAAACACATCATCAAATTCGCAGATGGCACCACAGTGGTGGGACTCATAAGTGGTGATGATGAGAGTGGGTATAGGAATGAGGTCAACTCCCTGATTGAATGGTGCAATAACAACAATTTAGACCTGAACATCAATAAACAAAATATATTATTATTCACTTCAGAAAGAGCTCTGCCATGCACCTGCCCCTCAAGGTCAATGATGAAGAAGTGGAGAGAGTCCAAGCTATAAAATTCCTGGGGGTACATATATCAGAGGATCTTTCTTGGAGTACAAACATAGGCCAGCTAATTAAAAAAACTACAAGGAACTACACTTACTAAGAAGGCTGAGAAAAGCAAAGCTCTCTATGAAAGCTCTAAATACCTTCAACAGAGGAGCCATTGAGAGCATTATAACCAGCAGCTGCACTGTATGGTTCAGTAACAGCACAATGGCCTAAAGGAAGAAGCTGCAAAGAATAATAAGAACAGCAGAAAAGATTGTGGGCACTAGTCTTCCTACCTTACAGGAGCTCAATGAAATGAGATGTAAAAAGAGGTTCTGCAAAATACTGAGTTACACTTCTCATCTAGCGTATGGTTGGTTCACTAAACCTGCTTCTGGTAGAAGGTTGCAGAGTATCCACTACAGGACCTCCAGATTCATGAAAAGTTTTTTATCCAACTGCAATAAGACTCATTAATGCAGACTTAAATCTGGATGTATCAAAACTATAATAGATTGTTACGCTCTAATTCTTTTTCCTTTTTTTCTATACAGTAATTCTATTTATTTATAAGTTCATAGGTGTGTATTAGGTTAATGGCCCTGGAGCCTTTACAAGCCTAGCCCATGGCATTACCCTGGCATCATGCCACCTGACATTAGTTCCCAGTGCCTCTGCTGAGTAGAGATTTTAGAGTAGAGATTTATGTTGCAGACTACATATGTATGGTCTTGACAAGGACTCCCTAGGACATGTTATCTGCAATGTATATTCCAGTACCATAGAGCCTGTGTGGCTGCTGCAGTTGTAAGATATGCCTGTGTAGTGACATAGCAAGGGTGCCATTGTACACAGTGATAGGTGTAATGGGTCTATATTATAAGATCGATGTTTGAAAACATCGAACAACATATGGTCAACACCATATGGTCGATGTCTTCAAACATCGACCTTATAAAAAGATAAAAAAAGAAAGAAAAAAGTACCCTAACAGGTTTAAGCAGGGGGGTCAAGCCCTCCTGCACCCCCCACATGGGGGGCTTGCACCCCCCCATACCCCCACTACTTAAATATACCAACTCCGAGACCGCACTACATTGAAGTAAACGGAAATCTCCCCTTATGGAGATCTCTGTTTACACACTTGAGATTCTGAACATTCGATATTCGCGTGTCGACAATGTCAGATTCAACATTGTCGGCTTTTGAGAATATAATATAGACCTGGTGTGATAACCGCCACATTCAGTATGGCAATGACAGTCCGGGAGTTACATTACAGACCTGTCTGTTTATGATGTACAACACTGAATGCATCCCCACAACCACTGAAAGTCAAAGGCTACATTTCTCATAGGTTCATAGATTAGTACTAAGCTAACTGCCCTTATGAGCCATTTTGAGCCTAGCCAATTATCCCTTGTGAGACTCAAACCCTGCACCTTGTACTTGTAAGGCAAACACCTTAACCATTAGGCCACCCTCCCAACCCCCTGTGTCCATACATCCATGATTAATGGCTCAGTTGTGTGCGGTGTGCAGACACTACTATATTTCCCATGGGTGGATGACTTTGCAAAGGACAGTATTGTACAGTCATTGGAATTTAGTATTTTTCAGTGGCTCAGACCACAACTGAAGGTGTGTCACAGGCCATCACGGGTAACTGTTGGTTTTTTGTGAGATTCAGTGACAGCTCCTGATATGCAATCACCTGCTAATGTAGTCAGTCAGAGGGCACTGACAGTGGCTGTGACTCCAGAGAGGGAATGGCTAGAAGGCGTACATCACAATGATGTCTGGGGGAATCCACAGGTGACTGGGGTCATTGCAGCTTAGGTCTCCCAGTGCTATCTTCCCAGATTATAACTGTCAGACACTTGCCTACCCACCAACTCACATAACACTTGGTAGATAACCTACACAGGTTCCAGCAAGGCCTGCTGGCCTAATATTGTCAAACACAGTGTCATGCCATGGTAGGTAGAGTGAGTAACTTTCCTGTCATCCATTGCATAATGTAGTGCTCAATGGGGTCCAGCAGTTAGAGTTGGTAGGCATGATTTGGCCTTGTGCCTAACAAACATTGTGTGGTACAGTGTCAGTAGGTGTATGACAGTGTTACTGCTCTTATCCATGTCAACTCTTTTCATGGCATTTCACATGATATGACTCAGACATCTGGGGACACTGCTTGGCACTACATGCTAGTTGTACTTTGTGCAACAAAGCATTGGAGTTGCTTCCAGCATGTTCCACAAAGAGGGTCAGTGTAATATGCATACCCTTTGAAGGTAAGGCGGCAGTTTTACACAGATATTCTGCAGCTGGACACTACCCAAGTGGTGTGTACTGGAAGGACACAATTATCTTGTGAAAGCTGTGGAAAGCAGAGAAGTCCACAGAATTGCTGATGCCTGGCAATTACTAATGTTGGTTCTCACCAACACCACTCTCACATAGGATACCCTGCTCCAATATATTTTCTGTCATCATATGCAACACGGTACCATGAAGCCAATGATGACAAACAGGACACAGCCTGTTTGTTCATCCACATAGCTGTCCCACAGCATGAAAGGCTCTGTAGGCTTTGCATACCCTTTTCCAAGTAGATGCATTGATTAGCAACTTGGGCACTCATTTGACTTTTGCATGTGTTATGCTGTCTGTTCCAGGGTTGGCAGCATGTCACTAGGGAACTCACAAGAGGGGCATTAGTAGCACTGCCACAGTGCCACAATATAAAGTACAATGTCCATTGACATAGATGTCCAGTCTTGCTGTAACAATCAGCACACTGCTGGTGAGCCATCATAGGTGACACTTTCACAGTACTTCATGCATCCTGCCCTTCAACACATTACTGGTGCACATTTGCATGACATGGCTGTGAGGCCTACTGCAGTGGACTGTCCACCTCTGGCCAATGTGTGTCCACCTGCCACATGTCCTAGGCATGTCATACTGTACAGTTATGTACTCAACACACGTGTCTGTGTTCCCACATCATATCACACAACAATCAGTGTGCTGTCTACTTATTTGACAGTCATCATAGACTTGCAAGGCCAATGTAATGTCAGCAAAGTTGAACAAGTCTGCTATACATGTATGGGCATCCACATCTTCACTGCAAGGTGTGCCTACAAACACTGTATATCAGGCTGTCAACCCAAAGGGTGTGGCAGCATGACCCTACCTTTGCAGGACCTGTTGCTGAGGTGTTGGGAGTGTCCCGACCCATCTACTACTAAGTACAATGTGCAACAGATGTGACTGCATTTCAAACCTTGCTGCCATGGTGTCTCCAACAGCAGTCATGACATATGTCAATGAGTATTGTGCCAACATGCACAGCTCACATTCTGCACCACCTGCACCCACATCATACACACCTTTGCAAGTGTGCAGCTCCTTAGCAGACACATTGCCAAACAGACACCTGAGAACATCCTGCCTCTGGAGTTCACAGTACACATAATACTGTATGTACCAGTCTCTCACTGGTCAGGAGATCACAGTACACATAATACTGTATGCACCAGTCTCTCACTGGTCAAACACCTGAGATAAAACACAAAATCACACCTCTTAGACAGAAGTGATTACATTGTAGACACACTGATGTCTGTGCAAGTGACTACATATGGGACAGGTGACAGCTATTTGGTGGGTTGAAACAATAGGTCTTACCACACATTGCTGCAAATCAAGGGATGTCATACTTACTCACTCAACTCCTGACATAAGAAATCTTCCTAACCATACAAATTATTTTGCCACACATGTAATAAATGGTAAAAGATTTATTTATTTATTTGTTGAACATTTGTTAACCGGGAGTGTCTGGCTTGGCTGGAGCCCATTTTCAGCAGATGCCCGGGGAGAAAAGCTTCACACAAAATAATACAAAGATATAAACGAATACAAACAATGTAAGCAAAGCCATTTCTGATATAGAAGTAGGTACAGTTACAACTAATGTATTACAAAAATTTAAACAAATGTATCAAAGATATAGTAGTATGTACAATTACATTAACTGTATTGAGAAGGGAGAAAATATGTGATGTGATAATAAGGCTGAGAGGCTAACAAGAGAATAGGTTAGAAGCCAAGGAAGCAAAACAGTATAGGCTAGTGAGGTTGTCCTTAATAAAACAGATTTGAATTAGACCATAGGAACATATTTACACAGCATAATTCATTACCTTCCTTAGCCAAGAAGGAAATAAGTTAGTAGTTTAAAGAGGGGTGGAGGATAGAGTAGAGCAGCTAGGATTTTTGTGGCAGGGGTCAACCTGGGGCTTGGCAAGAACAGAGCCAGTTTATTTTGAAGAAGGTTCCTAAAAGCTTTTTAAAGTGAGAAGGGTTAGCAGTGGATAGTATGATGTCGGGGATAGTGTTCCAAAGTTTAGATATGGCATTAGAGAAAGTTGATAGTCCATGCTTATTATTTGCTTTGGAGATGTTAAGCAATTCTTTATCAGTTGATCATAATTGTCTGCTGGTAGAGTATGGGGGGATAATGTTTATTAGGGCAGTACAGTTGTTCGGGTAGTAAAGGATGGAATGACAGATAGTAAGCTGACTTTTACTAATAATGTCTGGAAGTTCTAGCCATCCACGTTTAAGAAGTGATGTGCAGTGGTGTTCCCTATATGTTGCCTGACAGGCAAATTTGGCAGTTCTATGGTAGTGTGTTTTGACTTTTCGAAGGTCTATTTTTTAGGATTAGTCAGTAGTGGGGATGCATAAAGTAGAGCAGATAGTAAATAGGATCTAGTCACAGTGATTTTGGTGAGTTGTGTAAGTTTGTGCTTGATCCTGTAAAGTGAACCTAGTTTGGTATTTACTTTCTTAATGCTTTGTGCTATATGGAGGGAGAAACTAAGGGAGTTATCTATAATTACACCCAGTAATTTGGTATTATCAACTGGGGATATAATGGTATTGTTAGAAGAAAGAATAGAGAAGGGGCTTGTGATATTGGCTTTGGTATTATGTGAAAAAATCATTAGTTTAGTCTTGTTAGGGTTTAATATGAGGTGGTTGGAGGCTAGGAATTGTTCCATCTCAGTAAAGGCTTGCTGGGTTTGAGTTTGGATGTCAACAATAGTAGGTGGAGAGCAGAGAAGCAAGGAGTTATCAGCGTACTGGATTGTTTTAGCTGAGGAAGTAGCTAGATGGAGGTTGTTTGTGAAGATTCTAAAGAGAATGGGTCCAAGAATGAAGCCTTGATGCACACCAATGTTTACTGGTGCTAGGGGTGATAAGTCTTCACACCACTTGACTGCTTGTTGCAGATTAGACAAGTAGCTTTTAAACTAGGTGAGGGATTGAGGGGAGAAGTTGAGGTTAGTAGTTTTTGGTGGTAGACAGTGCCAAAGGCCTTTGACATGTTTAGGAAAATAGATGAAACATAAAGTTTGTTATTGAGAGCATGGTGAATCTAGTCTGAGAAATCTAGAAGGACTGTCATTGTACTGTGTTTGGTCTGAATCTGTGTTAGGTTGGGGCTAAGAGGTTGTTTTCAAGGAGGTAAGTGAGCATCTGTGAGTGAATACCTCTTTCCAGGAGTTTAGCTAGGGGAGAGTAAAGCAATGGGTCTATAACTGGATAGAAGAGTAGAAGGGCCACCTTTGTGGAGAGGAATAATGTGGGATATTTTCCAGATCTTTGGGATGTACTGTTCAGTAATACACCTTTTTATAAGTATGACAACTGAGTAGGCTATTGAATTAGCTGCAAGCTTTAGGAATTTAGGTGGTAGTTGATCTGCTGCAGGAGAGGATGTTTTTAATTTACAGAGGAGGGATTTAATGTAAGAAGTTGCTACTGGTTTCATATGGAATAGGTGTTGGTTATTTAAAGGCAAGGTAGGATTTGTGAGTACAGCAGGAGTAGAGGTGGCAAGGAGTGATGTGATGGCATTGATAAAGTAATTGCTGAATTGGGTTGCTATGGTTTCTTTAGGGTTAGTGGGTGAAGGAGGGGGAGTAGTGGGTTTACTTGGGTGTAGTAAAGTATTTATAGTTGATGAAAACCTTTTGGGATTATTCTGATGTTTATACTGGGCGGTGGTAAAGTAATTCTTTTTGTCAAGTCTGATATGTTTTTTCACTTGGTTTCTTAGGTACTTATAAGCCTTGAGGGCAGTTGAACTTGTGTTGGTTCTGTAGTTGTACCAGGCAGTATCTCTTTAGGACATAAGTAATTTGGTAGAGGTAGAGATCCAGGGGTTGGGAAAGGGTTTGGTTCTGATTTTTTCTGAGGGGAGCAAGAGTATTTAATACATTTAAGAAAGAGTGATTAAAGAATTCAGTTGCCTTGTCCAGCGGTAGGTGTTTTACTTGTGACCAATCTATTTGTTGAAGGATAGTGTTAAAAGTTAGTGTGGAGAAATTTTTGGTGTTCCTTATGATTTTATAGATAGTTGTTTTCTGTAGGTGAGCTTGCTTTCTTAAGAGGAAAGTAGGAATGTGGTCACTGATGGTGTCAGGTAGACAACCATAGAAGGGACAGTGATTAGGGGCATTAGTGAGTATCCAGTCTAAAATGCTAGGTTTCTTTGATCTTTTATCTATTCTTGTTGGTGAGTTGATTAATTAAGTAAAATTATACAGATTGATTAGGTTAGATGGGTGTGAAGAGGAGCAGGAAAGCCAGTCAAGGTTGAGATCACCAATTATTAATGTCTCATGGGGAAATGTAGACTGAGCCCAGCTTAGGAAGGTCTCAACTGTGGAGATATTATTGCCTAGTGGGATATATACGGCAATAAGGGTGATGAGTATGTTGTTATTTATGTATGGTAGAACACAGGATCTCTGCATTAAGGGTGTTGGTAGGTTTTAGATCTGAGAGAGTCACATGGAGAGAGTTGTTATAGAAAATTACTACACCTCCACCTCTTTTGTTTGGTCTATTGTATCTAAGCACATTGTAGCCTTTGAGAAGAATTTCACTATTAGGGATAGTGGGTTTTAGCCAGGTTTCAGTAAAAATGGCTATGTGTGGGTTGTAATGTGTGAGAATCGCATGGACTAGGTCAATTTTATCAGTAAGACTTCTCAGGTTCATGTTGAGAAAAAGAATGTCCTTATTATTGATAGTAATAGAGTTGAAAGGTATGTTATTACTAATGGGTATACTTGTGGCTGGTTGTTGAGGACCTGGGTTTGGGAGAATGTCATCGGCTAGGGGGAGTAGCTGAAAAGAGAGTGGGAAGTAGTGTTTTAATTTGGATAGAAATTTCTGATAATTTGTGATAGTCTTGTCAGAGTGATGCTTAGGACAATGGAGGAGTATGAAATTGTAGGAGTTGGTGTGGGTAAACAGATAAGGTATGGTAATTATGTTGGGATAGTGTGAGTGTGGGGGGAGTGAGTAAGGGTTTGTGGGAAAGACAAGTCTAATGACCGTGTGTGAGTGATAGGATGTAAAGATGTAGATAATAAGAAGAGATGCGGACAGTAGTAGAGTATGGACCCTAATTTTAAAATAACATATTCTAGAAATGTGGTAAGGGAGTGAAGGAGTATAGTTAGATGTTAGAGTGTAAGATGTTAATGGGGGGAGTGTCAAGAGTGCCTTTATTGGCAGTTGTATAATGAGTGGTGTGGTTAGGACAAGGTAACTTTAGGTGTACTGGGGGAGGGTGGAATTTGGGGGAAGGGTAGCGGAGCGAAGTGAACACGAGCGTAGTGAGGGTGAATGGAGTGGGCAGAACCATCCTTGCAAAAAAGCACCACCTCAGAAACAATCAGTGCAGTTCCTATGAGGTACGTTGAGTAATCCTTTAATCTGAATACAATGTCCAGTTCATATTGTTTGATTAAATTGGAAAATGTTTTAGAGGGGATTAAAAACTACTGACAGTTTACATTACATTAGGTAAGTACCTTGCGTAATGAAGGACAGATGGAGATTTAGTACATAGTTTCTAAGTCTACAGCTGAAATCTTTTTTAAAAAAAACAGTCTACAGCTGAAACCTTTTTAAAAAAAAAAACAGAAATACTAGGGATTTGTAGAGCTGGGGTGCCCCCAGTGGCAAAAACCTAGCATTGATCCAGCCCGGGAAAATAACACAGTGGTCTTTGTGAGTGTATTTAGAGTAATTGCAAGTCAAAATATAAATTAAAAGTATAAGTCAAAATAATGCAACCAGGGTATGAAGCTAGACTCACTCAAAAAACAAGTTTTCTGCACCAACTACACCAGACAATTGAATATAGATGGGGAGATCTCCTGTTTTGGTGAAGCAGTTGGCAGAGGTAAAAAGCCCATATTCAGGTACAAGCAGTGGAGTCATGGCAATGACGAGGCTAGGATAGCTAGAGTAAAGGCAAGAGAAAGGATAGTTCAGCAACACTCTTCCGAGAGCTTAGACTAGTCTATTAATAGAAGAGACTGTATGAACCAGCACAGTAACTTAATCCTAACAACTAGCTCTTCTAAACAGTCATAAAGCAACACCAGATCTACAACATTATCAATTTACCATAAAGTAATGTTTATATCGAAATATGAATGGCTGATGATTGTAAATATGAAACATGTATGTCTAATGTTTGTAAACATGAATGTTCACAGGAAATATGCATCAACTGTACCTTCTACACTGAAACAAGTATGCAATTCAGCCTGTCTTTGTTCTTTGTATATAACCTGTTTATTGTCTGACATTATCATGCAATTACTTTGAAATTACATATTTACAGATTAAAATACTCTGTATACTATTGTACTACATGTTGTATGTGGAGCTTTTCTCCTTGGGTCTCTGGTGAAAAAGGACATGTGTCCAGTCAGACTTTCCCAGTAAACAAATAAATAAATAAAATAAATAAAGATCAGTTAACATAATATTGATATCATAGTTCCTGCATGTGTGTACAATTAGGAACATACATCATCATCCTGTATGCAGACACATAACTGTGCTTAGCTAGTCTGTCTCTCGTGGGTATACTCATACCTTGTGGCTGCAGTTGTCACTCACCTGGGATGATGGCTCCATACACATGGAAATTGATGGAAGTCAAAATTTGCCTTAGCGTGTGGTGTCATTGTCAGGGGAGCTACTACATGTCTGCCTGGGATGCCTTGCTCAACAGATATCAACGCTTCACCCCTGAGATACTGACATGCCCACAATGCAACTTAGATGCACTGTTCAGGCAAAAGTTGACAATGAAAACACCATCTTTATATAACATTATGGTTATGCTGCTACATGGTGGGTATGGTAACACTGAACTCCACTCTGTGGAATGTGTCCTCACCCTGGATTATGCAGACATGTGTGCAGTCAAGGACATCTGGTTCAAGGCAGTGGACAGCACCACAGCCATACCAAACTACATGTCCATCCACATCTTCACACCTCAAAATGACAGTGTTCAAGGTAATGCAGGTGGTGTATACATACTCATTAAAGATAGATAAACATTCAGATTTTTGAAATACTGTGATTTCCCGAAGACACTGTGGGTGCCGTTCAGTACTGGAAGGGCACATAATCAAGCCATAACTGGCTAGAGGAGCAGCTCCATGTACCCAGGCAGCTATTGTGTGTATTTGTATGTACATGTATTTACCAAGATATATCAGTACACCATGACCACCAGCTGTCTTGCTTAGTCATGCTGCAGCTCACTTGCCCAAAGGCTGGTCTATGTCCTTAACTACAATATCTTGGAGCAGTATTGCAACATCTGTTTACCAATATGGGTAACCACTGCAGCCACCCCCCCCCCCCATGTGAGGTCCTCCCTCGGCTGGGATCTTACCACAGATCAGTGTCATTAAAACTACCAGCAATAACCCCCACTTGCAGACAATACCGACATATATTTCAACAAAGCCATTTATTACCTTCTGTGGGATGGCTTACTTAGCTTGACTGCACCTCCCCCCTCTGATGGGACAGCATGTATACAGAACTGTACACCCATGCATTATGCCAGCAGCATTACAACTGCATGAACTCAGCTGTACCTGACAAGAGGAATAAAAGCTCCTCATGGCACAGCAGACCTGCCTAGTGGACAACTGCCATGATCAAGCTGTACAATAGAAGGTGGACATTGCTGTGTGACAGTTGGGATGAGGGTGCCCCCCCTAAAATGATGATACAACCTCCTCAGCTACAACAACCACATAGTGTTCTGATGCTGAGTAGACACAGTAGGTGACAAAATTAACCACGTACACAAAGCAGAACCACAATGCAGTGTAGTTACATGTGTAACCTCAAAGCACAGGCCCAGATTGTCAGTGAACCCCTACTTAATGATGCAACATAGAATGAGTCTGTACCCATAGCTAACCTGTAGTCCCACATGTTCAGCATCAACTTTACTCCCCTCATGTGATGCATGACATTTGTACAACCTGTCCAATAACTTCTATATCTACAGAGCAAGTCATAAATGGTCTCTCTATGGTGGATACACAGCATCTATTGGACATGCTAACATCCCAGGCTACATCCTACATGGGATGTGTCATGGATTACTAAGACCATTGGGAAGACCTTGCAATCATACTGAAACCACTAGCTGATCCTCAGCTAACTGGACAATGTCAACTGTTACACCCTTGCACAGAGGTGGTGCATGCACTGACCACAAGAACTATAGACTTCTTTGCCTGAGTATCCATATCTGTACAGCCATAGGGGAAATCATCATGGAGCTGATTAGCACACATATATGTGATCTACACACAGTTGACTGTACACAGTTTGGATGCCTGAAAGGTGGATAATCAATGTTTAACATGGTCAACATTTCCAAGGCAGTCACCAAGGACCTGAGTGAGGGGACATCAGGTATACAACCCCCTGGACTGAGCCATGCCATCTGAATGTATCCCCCACTCAAGCATTATGTACAGAGCACCCATTTAGGTATCCATGGTACTATCATTGTAGGGGTCACTTAGTTGCCCATTGATGGCACACATACTCAAAATAGGGACATCCACCTCTGATAGCTGATCTGTAAGCAGCAGTGTTCAACAGCTTCAGTCCTGGGACCTCTACTGCTTGGAATCCATTTAACCATGATGCAGGCAAATACTGACTGTCTGTGGCTAACAATGTTGGCTGATGCCTGCAAAGTGTGAGCACTCATTGAGTCTGTAAGTTATGCCAATATCCAACAAGAAGGTATTGATGAACAAATACCTGTTGACATAGTAATGGCCATAAACTCCATGCAGATATATACGTAGTATCATTTCCATAACTAACACCTGTATGTACCTGGTAAGTAGGACATCAGTCATAACATGTGAAGTACGTACTTAGGGGTGAAAGAACTGG
Source organism: Protopterus annectens (assembly GCF_019279795.1). NCBI lineage: Eukaryota > Metazoa > Chordata > Ceratodontiformes > Protopteridae > Protopterus > Protopterus annectens. The sequence continues at coordinate 1,315,344,008 of NC_056731.1, read as the reverse complement.
GCACACAGACTTGGCCACACAGGTTTACACCTAATGTGCTTGAGATCAACATGTTTTCCCAGTGATATGACGGGAATCATGTGTCATAGCTGAGGGCATAATCACCCATAATGGACATATTCATAACCTCCATGTACTCTTCCCTCAGTATGCCAATATGTGAGTGCAATTTCCATTTGGTAATGGACCTTTCCAAGAAGTACTGGCACTTGCACACAACAGTATGGTCCCTCACAAGGGAACTTCACGTCTTCAGCATGTGTTCAATGAGGATCATCCGAAATGAGTGTCATTGCAGCCTGTGGCATATAGACTTCTCAGGGGTGATCTCTGCCTTGCATATGGGGCAATGTGTGACCATGCTTGACTGTAAGTGCTGCATATCTGTAGTTGGCATAGTACATAGATTAATAAATGTCAGGAAATTAATCTAGTATGTGACATTAATAATATATGCTGGTGGGAGAGATTTATCTAGCAGACTTTAACTCACCTTTGCAACAGAGCCCTGGCTAATGGCAAGCATAGCACCTCAGCACATGCCATCTGTATGACTTGATGGTTAACCATCATTTCACCACAGGGCTTCTGCCAGTGTCCCTCTTGGACTGGAGTAATATATGGTGATCATGTAAATAAGTGTTCTGCTTGCCATTAGCCAGGGCTCTGTTGCACCTCTCCTCAACATGGCTATACACCTGTGCTATAACATAACCTCTCTTTTCACACTATTCCCATCCTCCCTCCTAACTCCTTTGCTATCACCCTTTATTTCCTTATGTATAATTAATCTACTCCATATCTCCTTCTGATTATCTTCCCACCTCATATAACATAACTTCTCTACTCACACTACTCACACCCTCCCTTTTAACTTCTATGCTACCACCCACCATTTCATTATGTATCTCCCTCTGCTTAACTCCTCTCTCACACTTACCCTTAGACAACCAGGCACTCATATAGCCTATCTTACTATTATACCACCATATAAATTCAATATATTAAGCATTTATATGATTTCTATAACATTACTCGTTAGCCCATCTCTCTGATTGATCTCCACCTAAGCATGTTATAATGTTTAGCCTCTTTAACTGACTCCTGTAACTGCACTACTCCCACTACAAGAATAGCTAAATTCACACATATAAGCTAATAATTATATGCAATTAATGTCTTCATCTACACACTCTGTATAACATTTATACTGTTCTAGACGGTGTGTCATTATATTTGTAAACTCCTATAAATATGTACTAAATGTACTGTATAGTATGTGTATTGTCATAAATGTGGAGCTTTTCTCCATGGACCTCCACAGAAAATAGGCACTTCTGGCCCAGTGGACCATCCTGGTAAAAAAATGCAATAAATAAGTAAATAAATAAATAAAGGTATACAGTTGTCTATGATTGTGATGGCTGTATGGCCAGTATGCTAGTGAAATTCAAATATCCTATGGTACCATAAGCTGATGTAAATTGCTCTAACAGCCACACACACAAATATGGCTACATTGAGGATAGCACCTTCCAGTTACTGCTTACAGGAGATAGCATGGCATACATATAGTGCAAGTTGGCTGTATGTAGATTAGAATACTTACCTATGTAATGGTACACACTACAGATCACAGTATCTGATGCATGCAACACACCTCATGTCTGATAGTACTATCAGTTTAGGACATATTATGCTTGATGATGACATCAGCAGGCCAAGTTGTGGTGGTCCAGCATTTGGAGGGCCACATCACCTGCTACAACTAAAATTCTGCAAAACCCTACCTCTTTGTAAGTTAAAGAGGTGATTGTATTTATGCCATAGGGACATAGACACATGCACCAAGTGGCCTACAGTGAGATTAGAACCACTAATTATCTAGTCTTACACACTACAAAGCATAGCATTTATTGCACATGTCACAGCTTAAGTCAGATGTTACAATTGCAGCTGCTAGTCTTAAGGTAGATGACATCATCAGGCCTTGTAGAAGAGGGCAGTTTGGAAGCCAGCAACCTCAAGGCCAAAAAGTGCATAACTATTGCAGTTTATTAGTCAATGAGGGTTTCTCAGTTGTCTGGTAGGGGGATATACACACACACACACAATGTGGCCTGCAGTAAGATTAGATCCCCTACCTATCGGTTCTTACACACTATAGATTACAGAACTTATCACATGCACCACAACTGATGACTGCAGGCAAACTACTTGTAGATTACACAAACTAGGCTTGTGTTGAACAGCATCTGTAGCCTGCAGAGTGATATTGCTTTGTACTGTTATCTGCATCTAGTACCCTAGCAGTGAGATAACTGTTATTATCCTAGCTATGTGCCTATAGTTACCAGTATGGCCATATGTGGCGGCAAGCCTGTGAGCAAGGACAGTGTGCTCTGTCTATGCATGCATTGATAACATTATATATTACACCACCTGCTCACCTGTTGCTGTCTATGTGGTGACACACAGCAAGCACAGGTAAGTGCATTATACACTGTTGAACCCTTACTTTGGTCCTTTGAGCAACATTATAGATGTGTGATAGAACAGCTTTACTCACCAGTATTAGGGTATGTAGGACAATACACACATCCACACACATATTTCTGTATATAACAGGGATGTATATAAATGTAACTGTGTGTGTGTATAATATGTACTGTATATGTGTTATGTAGGTCTATTGGGAGAGACTGAGATGTATGTTTTAATATATGTATATAGCTATATATATATATATATATATATATATATATATATATATATATATATATATATATATATATATATATATATATATATAATATATATCTATATATATATATATATTTGAAACTACATAGAGATACATATACTCTGTATGTGACAGAGAGATAGTGACAGACTTATATGTATACATAAATGTATGTATGTATAGACATATCTATAGGTTCCCTATCACTTCATCAGTACGTGAATATCGAACGCTTACATCGTTGAATATTCACGGACTCGAAGTTTGTGAATATGTTTTGCAGTACAGTGAAGTTTGGGATTTTTGCCTTTTCCTCACTGTAGTGCGGTCTCAGAGTAGGAATATATATTTAGCAGGGGATGTGGGGGGCACAGCCCCCACAATAACTTCTTCGAATATGTGAATATTCAACGATGTAAGCATTCAATATTTATGTACTCGATGAAGTGATATAGACACCATCTATACATAACAGGTCATTTTGATCAAGGGGCAACAGGATTGCGCTCAGTTTAACTAAGTGTATGGGCATGCGAGGTGGGACTGTCAGTACTTATAAAGTGACTCCAGGCCACACCTAGCTGCACTCCAGGCCAGGATATTGTGTGTTAGGACATCAAAATCTGTCCCTGTTTCTGCAATACTGCACTTCACTCAAAATGTCCATGGCATTCTCCAGCTGTCTGATGTAATTTATATATGGCAGAGGTTCATAATTTTACACTACACACAGACTGACAGTCTGTGACAAAACCAGCATAATAATAACTCACATGCAAAAGATGTGCATATCTCCAGATTTGAACCATTAGCAGCATCATCCATGCTAACTTCCCGAGTCCACTGAGCCACACAAGCTGCCAGGCAGAAAGTAGTCATTCATCACACAATCAAAAGCATACATATGTACACTGTTATTCATGTGTTAAGCAAAACATATTATGTGTGCTCAATTTCTATGTTAGTGCCCTGAGTTTGCCTGGACTGCTGATTTACCATTGATGATCTACTGTTACAGTGGTTATATGATAAACTACTGTGTTGGGTGTTGGGGGAACAACACCATATGTTCTGCTGGGATACACAATAGTCCAACTATCATGTGACTACACTGTTTAACATCTCCCTTGCCTGATGTAGTGCATATTCCAACCATGAGGCTTAGTGAATATTAAGGAACACATACTAGAGGTCTGGGTAACTGCAGTCCAATGCGGATGTTACTTGTGTCCAAATAGCCCACTATATTTACTTGCATAAATGCAGCAAAGCCATACATACAATAGCATATTATAATAATCCTCACAAATAGTATGTAGGTGAAGAACTTACCTTGAAAATTCAGTGGTTGACAGAACTGTAAGTTCATGGCTGACTCTGTCTGATGCAAGTGGCACACAGCCAATATACATATAGGTATAGGTTGTGTGGGTTGCCTGGTATCAGTTTTATTGTATGTATGTGAGTAGAAGTAAGGTGTCAGTCTCTATGGCCCTAGGTTGTCAGTAGATGTGCTATGCATTGTCTCTTATGTAAAGCAAGGGCATACTGGGGCACACCTATGTCTGGCTACAGGGACATCATCAGGGGTTCCTCCCCCAATTCCTCGTGTGACTGTGGCTTTTGTGATCTAGGCAGTGGGGGGCTGTTTATGCCTTCCCTTTGCTGATCCTGCTGCAGCTGTTTCTGCAGGATCATACTGTGTAGCATAGCACATACTGTGAACATATCTGCACATGTGCTTGGACAGTACTGCAGGGCTCCACCATATATATCGAGGCACCAGAACAGTGACTTCAGAAGCCCAAAAACACACTCTATGATGTTCGTAGTTTGAGCATGTGCCTCATTATGTCATTGTTCAGTGGGTGTGTGTGCATTTCTGATGGGTGTCATCATCCAGAGTTCCAGGGTGTAGCCAGCATCCCCCAGTAAATGGTCCTGTGGGATCTCACACCTAGCAAACATCTGGTATAGCTGAGATGTGTGCCAGATATAGGAGTCATGATAACTGACCACACTAACCAGCACACACATTCATGTTAATCCCCTGGACATTGCACAAACCTGACAGTTGGAGTGATACCCCTTGCAGTTGATGTTGATTCTACCCTCCTCACTGGGTGATGCCTTGATGTGCACATAAGTGTAATCTATTGCACTCAGTACTTCAGGGTAGTGTGCTACATGGTAGAAGTGTTGCATATTGCTGGCCCTCACCTCAACGGTGAGGGGAAAAGAAATGTGCTCACTGGCGTGAGGTAGCATAGTATCCAGGAACTGGTGGAGTACCCTAGATGCTGTTGCCTGTGAGACCCCAATCATGTCCCCAGTTAGTCTTTGGAAAGTACCTGCAACTAGTATCTTGAGGGCTACACATACCTTTGTTTCCACTGGGATGGGTTTCTCTCTGTTGACTCTGGGTCTGAGTTGAGGGTGGCAGAGCTCAGTGAGTTCTTCTAGTATGTCCCTGTCTACCCACTCTGCTCTACAATCTCCAGCTCATTTAGCTCCTGGAAGGTTACCCTGGGCCTGAACACTCTTTCTCTGTCTAGGCCTATCGTCAGCAGCAGCATTATTGACACCAGCATCTGGCACATAGAGGTGCAGCAAACCTGCAGCAACCCCTAGCATTCTCTCAGTTAAAATTCCCAAGTCTATAATCCAATGGTGCAGAGTATTGGGGAAAAAAACAGAATGTAGGGTGTATGTATACTTTATAATATAGTTATATAGTTATATAATTATAGGGAACTATTGCCCTATAAGCCTGACTAGCCTGGTCTGCAAGGCTATGGAATGCATCATAATGGAATTCATTAACAGAGACATTGGGAACCTCCAAACCTTGGACCCTACCCAGTTTGGTTTTGTTAAGGGCAGATCATGCCTCCTAAACCTGGTGGACTTATTTGAGATAGTTTCCAAGGCATTAGATGAGGGAAAGAAGGTCCACACAGCCTACCTAGACCTCGCAAAGGCTTTCAACACCATTCCCCATTCTAGTATTATAGACAAGCTCACCAGCTTGAACATAAACCCCTACGTCACGAGATGGGTTGCCAGCTGGCTCATGGATAGAACCCACATGGTGAGAGTTGCAGGCTCTATGTCCGACTCTAAACTGGTTACAAGTGGTGTCCCCCAGGGCTCAGTCCTAGGACCCCTCCTGTTCCGTATATACTTCTCAGAGGTACAGGCAAGCATAGGAGAACTATGACTGACAAAGTTCACAGACGACTGCAAAGTAGGGGCCATAATTGATTCTCCAGCTGATACAGACACCCTTCAGATGGGTCTTACTGAGATGGATACCTGGTGTCAAAATCATGGCCTAAAGCTAAATGCCAAAAAGTGCATAGTCATCCCCTTTGGAAAAAACGAAATACCCACGAACTACCACATAGGTGGTAGTCCCCTAAATACAGAAAATGTAATAAGGGATCTGGGACCCAAGTAGTTAGTAATCTCTCCTTTGATAATCATATTGCCAAGGTTGTTAGAAAATCCTTCTATGTGGCCCACCTAATCACAAAAGGGTTCGCATCTAGAACAAAAGAGGTTATTGTGTCTCTCTACTCATCACTCATTAGACCCATCATAGAATACAACGCCCCATTTGGGATGTACCTTACAAGACACCTGCAACAGCTGGAAAGGCCACAAAAGTACCTCATCAAGAGGATTACTGGCCTCAAACAGATGCCGTATGCAGCCCTACACAAGAAACTCCAGCTGTACTCAGTTGTATACCGCTTACTCAGAGGTGATCTCTGCCTGACATACAAGGCCATGTCCAACCCAGAATTGATGGACATACTCCACCTAAAAAAAAAAAAAAAAATCCCAGAGAGCCACATGCTCTAGAGATATAAACCTCACCACAACGATAAATTGGACATGCTGGAGGGATAGATTCCTATCCCAGAGACTCCCCATGCTTTGGAACAGGATTCCAATATACATCAGGCAGAGCCCCTCACTAACACTCTTCAAGAGAAACCTTGATGGGTGGATGGGAAACAGAAAATTTACCCCGGGGATCACTGCACTGGCTGTACTGGACAGTGGTGCAGGGAACTAATGGCTCTGCTGGACAGTGGCACAGGGAACTGATGGCTCTGCTGGACAGAGGCACAGGGAACTAATGGCTCTGCTGGACAGAGGCACAGGGAACTAATCTAAGGGAGTGGCGAAAGCCAACACATTCTGGCTAGGCTTATAAATGCCCTTGGGCAGATAGCCTAGTACTTACCTATGAACCTATAATACTCTGCTGTAGGTGAGGAGTGTGTGATTGGGTAACTATGATGCATTGCACCTGCCTACAATATAATTATCATAATTTCATGGCCCTAGTTTAGGTTAAACAAAGGTCAAAACTAATTAAATACATTTATTTTTTTTAAAACACTCTGAGCGTTGCTGTGTACCATGCAAACATGAGCAGGAAAGGTAAACAAAGCTTAGAAGTTACTGGACACACTCCCTATAGGGGATATGCTCAGCCAGGCAACACACTATGGAAACACGTGCACCTCAGCTGAAATAAGATTAGAAGTCAGTAGACACACCCCCTGGTGTCAGCTGCCTCCTGTGTAAACAGCAACATGGGTCTAAGCCTACACGAAGGGGATATGCACACACAATTACTCATTTCTGCTCTTTAGTACCTCCACCTCATTTGCATAGGTATCTGTGCTCACAGCCTGGAAACTACACACTTCAGAGCCCAGTCATGTTAGCAAGTTAGCAACAGTACCAATACACTATTGTAGGGATTCCACATACAGTTCTGTAATACATTTCTGTCACATACTAATTAATTTGTTTTTTCAAATTTTTTTTTCTAAAAAGTATAGTTGTACACTGCAGAGTACCCTGCAAACATGCCCAGATTATTAAAAAAATATATTAATTTAACTTATTTCCTTTAATTTTTCTGACATACAGGATGATAGTTTCAGTCATATGTGTATGTGGTATGACATTTCTGTCCAAATATCTATATTTTAACAATCCCCTTTTACTGTGTACACTCCTATACATGGAATTTTTCCATTTACACAACAGACACTGACACAGGGTCTGAAGATATGCCTGATTGATTGTTTAACTGAACACAGTATACGAGGCAAGTTTTTCTGTAATGTTTTTACTCCTTGAAGGCTTTTGTGTTGAGTCAAGAGGTTAGAGGAAAGAGTTTCTTCAGTTTTTAATAAACTATTGGTAGATTCACTGGCTGGTCATTTTCTTCCTTTTTGCACTGATGGTTTTATTATAGTTTCTTATGGCCAGTGATCCCCAATACAACTTGCCTCATGTATTTCGAGAAACCATAGGTGATGGTTCTCAGATGTCATCGGACAATTTTCTGAATAATGCTTCTGATCATAATTTACCTACTCATACAGCAACTACTAATGCACCTAATATGCCTAATTCCTGCATTACCTGAGATAGATGGGAACAAGAAAGAAATCAGCGTTGCCACAATCCCTTTGAGAATGTTGGAAGGAAATTACCATCATCCTTGCCGCATAAAAGTAAGTCCTTATTTGAACAACTTGATAAACTCATTTGGAAAGAAACTGCTACTTTTTTAACTTATCATTGCTGCAGAAATATTTGGACTTAGATATTACACCCAGAGGGTTAAGAGTATATAAATATCCTACTCTGCCCTTTGATCTGCAAAATGCTGCCGATGTACAATTCCATAAATGCTGGGTAGCAGCAGTGCATAAGTGTACCTCAGAATGGGTGAATATCTTGATAGATCGTGACAGGGTTAAACAGAAGGAACTGAAAGAACAAATTAAACAAATATGCAATACCCTGTCAATAGGAACACATGCTTCTGTGCTTGATACTTATTTAAGTGACATTAATCTGAAGCTTAAAAGTTTTGAGAGGGAACTGGTGGATAGAAAGAAGTGAAAGTTGTTGAGAGATCTACGTGACTACGAAAACGGAAGGTGTTTATTTTCAAAACCAACAGGAGGAAGGCTCGCAATCATGCGAGGTTCCAGAAGCCGGAAAACAGTTCCCGTATGTATGATTCCTTTTTTCTGATTCAGATGGACTGTATACATCCTGTGATGAAGAAAAACCCAGAGGATTATCCTGCTATACCAGCAGCACAACAACCTAAGCATTATGAACAAACTTTTCGGAGTGAATTTAATAACTCCAGAGGGGGCAAACAAGCCACAAAATGAGTCCATGAAGCACAAGGACAGTAGGACAGTTACAGAGGGACATTTACCCCCATAGGGGGTACAAATGAGGTAAAAGATAATGCCTTACCTCTAGCTAATAATAATTATATTATAAATTTATTTGGACATGTCTTTACAGACTATGAGTATTCAGTTTTGAATCAAGGCTTAAAATTTGTTCCAACTGTAGTACCTCACATTCATGATATTAAATGTGATGTTTTTAAGTTTAGTAGAAAGCTGCATTTAAAATATTTCTTTAGAAAAACAACTGTAGAAAGTGATTTTATAGATGGCGATGATAATATGAATTTTTCTGATGATAGTTTTTTTACTTGTGAATCAGATAGTTCTTTTAATGCTTATTGTAAACTAGATACAAGCAATGTATATACTAAAAGTGTGTTTATACCTCCATATTCTAATGAAGAAGTGGTTCATTTCTCAAATATGTTGAATTTTGCGCTAAATAATGATTTTATAGAGCTTGATAGAAATAGAGGGTGTATTAATTATAATTTATCTATTATGGAGTGGGAAACCCTCAGGACATTGAGTAAAATGGATAATGTTATTTTTAAACCCTCATATAAAGGAAACAAATTGGTTATTATGCACTATACTCAGTATTTAATAATTTGTATGGAGCATTTAAAGGATGATCAAACTTATGAAATTGTTAATATGTCAGCATATAGTGAGGCAATGAAGGAATATCATGAACTATTATCTAAAGGTAATAGACATGGATATTTCACAGATGCAGACATTAAGAATAAATTTGATATAAAGAACAGTAAAATGGCACACTTTTATTGCCTCCCGAAAATACATAAAAATTTAATAGACCACCTGGAAGGCCTATAGTTGCTGGATGTGACTATTTTACACATGCTCTAGGTGTTTTCTTACACCATTATTTAAGCCCTGCAGTATATAAACTTCCTTCCTATATTAGAGATATATTTAATTTCTTAGATAAAATTAGTGATATACAATGGAATAGTGATATGTACTTTTTTTACAATAGATGTAAAGAGTTTATACACCAATATTGGCCATGCCTTTGGCATAGAGGCAGTAAGATTTTTCTTAGGAACTTCTCCAGCTACAGAATATGTAATAGAATTAATGCATTTCTGTCTTATAAAAAACTTCTTTGAGCTTAATAATATTCTTTATAGACAAAAACAGGGTACAGCCATGGGGGCTGCTTTTGCCCCCATGTATGCTAATCTTAGTATGGGCCTTTTTGAATTATAATATATCTACAAAAGTGCATTTTTTCTTCACTGTGTGATTTGGTATTTTCGATATATTGACAATTTAATTTTTATTGCTCAGGGTGGTCAAGAATTGGTTGAACAATTTGTCCATTCATTACATCATAATAGACTTGATCTACAATTCGATGGTTTGTTAGTAGGGACATGTATTCCATTGCACAATTGAGCATTAATAATAGTACTGTTTTTCATAGTACTGTACATAGAAAATTTGACCAAGGCACACAATTTGTGCATAGAGATAGTTGCCATCCTACTCATATTTTGGAAGCACTTCCATATGGTGAGATGTTGAGGGTATCTAGATTGTGTAACAATATTTGGGATTTAAGAAAGGAATTAAAAATAACCATAGATATGTTTGAGAAAAGGGGTTAAAATAGAAATCTGATGGAAAAAAGCTGGAAGAAATTATGTTCTGGCTCTTCTATAAAGAACCCAAATACTAATTTTCAGATGTTGGTTCCATACAAAATCAATGAAAAAGAATTCTCTGAGCTGGTTTATTTTGTTGCTACATTTGGATGTTTTAGCTCTGAAATTATTGAAGAAGTGAAATATTTTTGGAATTATTTGTGCTCCTTGAAAAATGTCTCTTCTTGGTTAAATGCCAGATTAGGTATTTCTTATAGAAGGGGTAGAAACATACAAAACTTCATTGTTAAGGGGAGGTTTTGTATTCCTGATTCCAATATTAATCGGAACATATCTCCGATGGGAACATTTTGTTGTAACAAATGTAAATATGTAGTAAATAATTTTGTTAACATTAATCACATTCCATTAGATTCATGTTACAGTTTACTGTAACACAGAGGGAGTTATATATGCACTTAAATGCCCTTGTGATTTATTTTACATCAGAGAGACCAAGAGGGCATTTAAGGTAAGAATGCTTGAGCATATAAGAGATATCTATAATCAGACAGAAGAAAGCTCTATAGCAACAATTTTTAAATCTTTTCATAACAGAAGTAGTGAAGGATTACAGGGTACTATATTAGAGAAAGTTAAAGTATCACTGTTTGATGAATGTCTTTAAAAAAATGGCTTTTGACAAAGGAATCTCTATATTTTGAAATGTAACACTTTACACCTATATGGACTTAAGGAAGCGTTAAATTGGAAATATCTCATCTGATTGATTGATTGTTTAATTGAACACAGTATATGATGCAAATTTTTCTGTAATGTTTTTACTCCTTGAAGGCTATTGTGTTGAGCCGAGATGTTAGAGGAAAGAGTTTCTTCAGTTTTTAATAAACTATTGGTGGATTCACTGGCTGGTTGTTTTCTTCCTTTTTGCACTGGTGGTTTTAATATCTGAAGAGATGCCTATCTGCTTGCTGGATTTGTATGAGATTCACCTGCTTATGAGGTGATTTGCATGCCACAGAAGTTTTCATGTTGGCGCGTGTGTGTGCACCTCTCAGCAGTTCTTACTGAATCTAAAAATGTTTGCAGACATGTAAGAAAAAAAATGTGTAGGCTTTATTAAATCCCCCTCTGTATTTATATGTGAAGTCTACATCATCCCTGTGGAATACATTGTACCACAGCTGCTGCTGCTGCTGTCCTTTTTTACCTTTGTCTGAGAAGGTTATTCAGACTGGGAATATAACCTCTATGCAGCATATTGAATCAGAGACACCACTGTCATATTCTCACTCTTTACCTAAGACTGTTATTTGGACAGGAAAATCTCTCTGACTTCTGTTGAATATACTGTACCAGAGCTGCTGGTGTCTTTTTTCCACTTTTGCTGGGACTGTTATTTGGGCTTTAGAATGTTAAAACAAGAATAATCGTGAAGCTTCATTCAGCTACAATAAATAACTGGAAATGGCAGCAGAACCAGTTAGAGTATTTCTCCTATCATCAGTCTACATGTGTGATTTTTTTTCTTTTCCTTGTACAAGTACAATATTACCTTGTATATATAATCATTTATTTTTAAAAGTAAAGTCTTACTCATAAATGGCTGTACACAGAGCCTACACAGAGTTTATTAAATCCTGGGGATAATCTATTTTCCATTTAAGACAACTACTGGAGTGCACAGATAGTTTAATTTCATGATGAGGCTGTTTAACCTGTCAAGGAAACAAGGAAAATGCTAACAATAAATGATCTCATAGCATAGTAAACAATTTCATTTTTACAAGAAACAGTTATAAATATTGCACATCAGATGAAATGCACCAATATTGATATTTTAAATTTAATAGAACATATTCCAACTGTCATTGACAGATTAAAGTTACAATTCCTTTCAGAACTTCACAAGCTACATGTGTAAAATACTAATTTTATAGTAAAAGTACAGCAATTAGCTCTCTGTAGAGTTAAAATAGAAAGTTACCAAAATATAAATATATTAAGCAAGATATTAGTAATAGCATTTTCACTTCAAGCCTATAATGTTTGTGTACTTCTGCATAAAAGTGATACTTTCTTTTTAAATTATAATGTATGAAATGAAATAATGACATTTTAATTAAAGATCACAATACAGGCACATTTATAACATTAGAACTAAAATAGAATCTAAAAATGTCTCATAGATAATTGTCTTAGTGTAATCGTCCAAAAATTTCATGGCAATATATCAAAACATTTTGAAAATGCTGCCATTTACATAGTTAAGTAAAATTAACTAAACACAGTCTGTACTATGGGAACAGTCATCATGAAAGTCATCAGCATTAAAGAAGTTAGAAGCTCCTCACTGCCATTTATATTAAAAAGAAACATTGGAGAAAGAAGTATACGACTGAATGAAATTAACTCATTCACTCCAATGGAGCTCAGGAAATTTGCCCTGAAACTTCCAATGGGTGGAGCCTAAGCCTTTTCACAGAATCAAATTATGTCCTCACATTTCAAACAAATGTCCATATCTTTGGAACCATAGGGGCTGTGAAAGAAGTATAAATGGCAAGCCCTTCAGCACAAACTCTTTTTATAGTGGTAGTATTCTTTAGGTTCTAGGTATTAAACTGATTTTTATAAGTCACAGTAAATAAAGTAACTATTACATTTGTAATATGTTGAAAACAACTTACAATATCTCCACAACCACTCAAGTTACACATACTGTCAGAAGCATTTTAATCATCTAGCTGAGAGCTTTCAGAAGAGGCTACAATGTTCTGTATGTGTTATTTGGTTGTTGAGATATTTAGACAATGTGAAAATTAAATCTATATAAATTAATATCATAAAAACAGCAGTTAATATCTCTTTACCTGCACTAGACAGAGGCCAAATATTAATGGAGTTTAGTTTGTCATGTCTAAGCTTTAAGATGAACTATTTTAAACTTTGTACATAGCATGGTTTTTGAATTATTGATGCAAATATGAAAAAGCAATATTTGACACCTAGAGGTGTCAGTAGGAGTTAACTGCAGATGCACCTGGAGGTGTCACTCAGATATAATGTATTTATTTATGTGTATGTATTTATTTATGTGTGTGTGTGTGTGTGTGTGTGTGTGTGTGTGTGTGTGTGTGTGTGTGTGTGTGTGTGTGTGTGTGTGTATATATATATATATATATATATATATATATATATGTATATATATATATATATATATATATATATATATATATATATATATATATATATATATATATATATATATATATGGAGATATGAATGTATTTAGATATCCTTAAATGAGTGTTGCAACTAATGGATATACTATATGATGACACTCCACTTCCTTGGCTGTTCAGAAAAGACACTTTTTGAATGCAAAATACTGTCTACACCTCTTCTAAATTATATTGACTTTGTATGTACTTATTTGTGTACAAATATGGCATATCAGAAAAATAAAGAAACTTTGAACATAATTACTTCATACCAGCTAGTGCATTTTCATGTCACTCTGAATTCATTTTTTTAAGCTGTTTTTGTCCTTTTTTTCTTAAAATTGTCCTTACCATGTTATAGTCACCAGTAATTAAAATCAAGCATCATTTCCCTTATTTTTGTCAAAAAAACTGCATTACCTCATCACTGGTAGAACATCAAATATTTTCACCTTCAAAGTCCTAAAGCAGGCAAGGGGTATTGCCAAGATGGTAACCAAAAACAGCACAAGCTTTTGCTCTGCTTCTTTTTACTTTTCCTGATAGGATTTCATTATATAAACTTAACAAAAACTTACTTTTATATACAATCTGAGTTTACTAAATTGACTCAGGTAATATTTTGAAAGAAAAATCAAGTTTTAAAGACTTCTTCTTAACTTCTTCCTGTCAGTAGAATTATTGACTATTGAAATACAATGAGCCACTCAAAAATGAACCCTCAGAAAAACTTAATAAAAAAGTAATTACAAACCAGTGTGGGAAGAATTCTGGAACTTTCTATTAAACTGGATAAACTTGACACCAAGATGGACTACGTAAAAGAAGATTGCAGAAAACAAATGGATATGTTAAAGAAGTCTTAAAAATCTGCACAGATCTCAATAGAGGAAGCAATAACTGACTTAGCTGGGAGAATGGCAGAAAATGAAAATCATACAGAATTTGTTTTAAAACAAAATACTTTGTTGCTGGATAATGTAGAAGATCTTGAAAGCAGATCTAGAAGAAACAACTCAGTTAAGAGAAAAGCAGCTGTTCCATTTATAAAGAGTTTGAAGAAACTGGATATTAAAGCCCAGTTGATCTTCCCTGCCAAAATTAGGATTTATTTATCAGATGGACAGAAAGTCTTTAATACATTAGAAGAAGCGTTAGAATTCACACAAAAAAAAAATTAATTATTGGAGAAATCCAAAGATATGGACTGGTCACGTACTACTTTAAAACGACAAGCAACAAGCAATGATTGGACTCTTCAGGAAAGGAACACAAAAAAAATAAAAGAAAAGTAATGGTACGCGTATTTATTTATTTAATCAGAAAATGTCATAAAAATCCTGTTATCAGCCTTGAAATTGCTTCTTCAAAAACCTAAAGATAAGGTAAGGTAAATGTTCTGTTCTCTTCTCTCATCAATTCATCTGTTGTTTACACTCTTATAAGTTAAAACGTCTTTCACTACAGTATTTTGTTCATAAGTACATCCATAGTGTTATTAGTAAAACATGATGCATTGAATGTGTAGTTGCCTTTGTTTAATTCCACTGATACATTTACCTTCTTTTAAAGGAGAGGAGGGGTAACAGTGATGCTGGGAATATATACAGAGCAGCCCTGTTTTATTGAAAAAATGTAATACTATGCTATATTATTTCTGGGACACATTATTATATATAATTATAAATAAATATATTATTATTATTATTATATAAATATAATTATAAATATTATATTATTTTTGGGACACTAAGCTCTTAGGCATAACCATTGACGATCAGATTAAATTTGACTTGCATGTTAATAACTGTATCAAAAAGACTCATTCAAAACTAGAGCTCCTTTACCGTCACAAGAAATTCCTTACCTCTGAAGCCAAGATTACTCTGTCTCTTACCTACCTTCTACCCAGTCTAATGTACAATTCTGAAATTCTCACAAATCTTAACTCAGCACTCCTGACCAAACTCGAATCTACCTACAACAAGGTTGCTAGATTTTCTGCCCAACAAACCTACAGATCCCATCACTGTCTCTCTCTAAAACACCTAAACTGGCTTGAATTACCCTACCAGCTTCTCATCTCTCAGCTCCAGATCATCCATGCTATCCTATATCAGCCTAACTACTACCCAGCACTATCCTCTCTCATCTCCCATTATTCTCCCTCCAGACCACTCCGAAGCTCTAACCAAGACCTACTATGGTTCTACAAACACAAGTCTAAATTTGGGTGCAACATGTACAGCTGTCACCCTACTATTGCTTGGAATAAACTCCCACTAGAAATCAGGACCCTTACACATCCTAAACAATTTAAGACAGCCACCAAAGAGCACTTTAAAAGTCATTGGTTCTCCCACTGCACCCTCCCTTCTTAAACATCTCCTACTTCTCATACCTTAATCTACATCCTGCCCTTAACTCACTCTTCTCACTAGCTCTCTCTAATCTTCCTTGACTACTCTTTCTACTGTCTTCTAAAACTCTATTAAGCAAATCGCCTCAGAGAAACATTCTATTGTAATTGTCTTCATGCAACTATGTTATGATAAAACTGGGTTTTTGTAACCACTTATCCCAAAAATTATATTCATCTTAATGACACATTTCTTTTTATACATCTTGAAATAGTTTTGCTATACTCCTGATTATTGACACTCCACCAGATTCAGTAATCTTCCATGTAGGACTAGCGTAATCCTGCATGGAAGTGACCGTTTAGGAGCAGCATGGCAGCGCACCATGCATATTAATGAAGGCACGCTGCCTAAGCTCCTAAATGGACACAGAATGCGGATGAGTGCAGGGGGCATGTCGGGGAGCAGAGCTCTCACAATATACACGCCCCTGCAGTCAAGAAATGCAGTTTAGCTAGTACAATGAGCAAGACCGCTCATAGAGGGTTACATACCCCCAGCAACATCCCCCAAGTTTATAAGAGCAATATTTAAAATATCATAATATAAACAATTTATTTATTTTATCAATTAGATAAAATTTAACTATAGGTGCACAGGTTTGCCTATTGCTTAGCTGCGTATACTGCAGCTTAAATGGCACAAGAAGATAAATATCAAGATATATGCAAAAGAAGCAGTACTGCAATAGTGTAGTGGTCAGAGCATTCGCCTTATGAGCAGTCATTCCCGGCTCAAGTCTCACTCCAATACATTCCATTATCCATGTCAAATCACTTTATGAACAATATTTTTTGTTGCATAACCTACTAAATAACATATATTTGTAAATTAGAGTACTGTATTAAATGCAGATGTGAGGTGTCATTGTAATAATGTAAAATCTACAGATAAACACAAGTGCCCCATATGTACACATTAATCAGGGATATAAATCAAAGGCATAATGTGTAATGAATGATAAATCCATAGACTGCCAAATCCACCACCTTCCCAATAACCATTTACATTTCTGTCTAAATTAGTGCAGGAGTAAGCAGGAGTAAGCACTATTAAGCAGTAGTAAGTGGGAAAAAGCATATTTAAGAAGTAGTAAGTGGGTTTAAGGCTGTTTGTGTGGGGGTAAGCAATGCCCACATAGGTTAGGCAATATTGAAGCTAACTCTCTGTAAGCATATTTAACCTGAAGTTAGCATTGCTTACCGTCGTGCAAACCCACAATTGCTTAAAAGTGCCTTAGTCACTCTGTATGCAACAGCCGCTGTTCTGCCCAGCAATAAAATAAACAGCCCTTGAACCCAGGACCCTGTACACTATAGTCACAATAGTTAACCAGTAAGCCATCACAGCAGTACATAAGATTGAGGTATCACCAAACAGATCCTCACTATAGGAATATTAAACTTAACATGTGAAAGGAATCTATATACAGTTTTCTGCTGTATAACCTACTACATAACATAAATATGTGAAATGGAGTACTGCATTAAGTCCAGATGTGAGGTGTCATTGTAATAAAGTGTTGAAATCCCCTAATAAACACAAGGACCTCATACAGTGTACGTACACATGAATCATGTCTACCAAATACATATATAACATGTAATGAATAATAAATCAATGCCAATCAGCAAATAGTATGCAAATTAAACATTAAGCAATGCTAAGCTTTTCACAGCCCTGCTGACTAGGTGTAAGCAATGTGTAGGCCAGATAAATCAGTTTGCCAATTGGTATACCCCTTTAAGCAATGCTGATCTTAGTTAAGCAGGTTTGCCCATAGCTTAGCATTTTCAAAACTGTCCAATCACGGCAAAGTGCAGGAAATCAGCCCTATTTAAACCCAACAGGTGGCAATACATCTCATAACTGGTTGCAGCTTCCTCATATAGGCACTATGACCTGTGTGGGAGAAGAAGTGAGCTTTCAGGCACAGTGCTGGGGTATCAAGGAGTCCAGAGTCATTGCAGGACTCCTTGTTAAAAACCATGACCAGAGACTGCTGCAGGGCCAGTACCAGGGTTCCCAATATAAAACAGAAGCCTGGGACCATCTCGCCCATGGCCCCACCAGTACCACAGGCATACCTCGAACTGCTGAGCAGGTCAGGCATCACTATACCGACGTGAAGCGGAGAAAGAGGGAGCTCTTGGATCTGTGGATCCAAGAGGCTAGGCAGACAGGAGATGTCCCAGCTGTGAGTAACTATCAGTCCACTACCTGTTTAATAATTGCCAGCTCATGTATATTATGGATAGGTATGGCTAAATATTCCTCTTATGTCTTTGACAGTGGCAGACGAGTGGGCTGTGAACCAGTAAGCCTATGCCCGTAGATTGCAGAGGCTGTGTCACGAGGCAGGTTAGTAATACTCTTGCAAGTATTGTCATAAGAAATAAATCTAAAAGTAGTAAAAAGTTAATTGCCAGTATAAAACCTGTATTGTTTAAGGCATGTACTGAATACACCAGACAATATGGCAGGATGAGTCTCATATAGCTTCTATGTAAATAAAAGGTTAACAGCCTGACAAAAAAGTTCTCACTGCCGGACTGCCTGTGTTTACTCTGGTATCATATGGTAATGTAGTGTTGCAATCTCTTAATAGTACTGTTGTATTAAGCACTGTTACCTACAGAGTGCTACATAAATAAAATGTGTAGGAATGTCTGTATGTGACTGTTGTAATCACAGGAGTTCATATTGTCCAACTGAGAGACTTACACAGAAAACAGTGAAAAGATAGACAACATAGTCCAAATAGCACACTCAACTGAGACGTGAACTGTTGTATTTTTAGCGCACACAGCCATGGTTCGAATCTTGGGAGTAGTACTAAGCTGTATGCACAATCATACCCCACAAGTGTACAGAATACCCAGTTAATTGGCCCGTATCTGCTGGCTGTTACCCTTTCCCCCTGGCATATCAGTGTGCTAATTTCTGACATGTAGGCAGCATTTAATGTCATATAACTGACTGTCAGGCCTGTACATATTTGGAAAATGTCTGTGAAAACAAACCTGTCATTGTACAACTCACCAAAGGTTTATGCTGGCAATAGTCAAAATATGTCCCGGTTTCACCTGCATGTTGTCAAGACATGCCCAGAGTGTGTGCAATAAGAGATGGACAGGTATGTGCATAACATCAAACTGGAATCTGGGAATATGTGTAAAAACAGTCAGGTATTGTTAACAAACAATACCTCCACAGGTATACCAGGTAAGAGGTATATAATGCAGGTAAAACTCAGTTCATGTATATAGTTGTCTATATCCATACCACTGTCCAAACTAAGGCCATAGGGTAGTGTAATAATACCTGTAAGGTACAGATC